>NC_133537.1:244949962-245257819 GCF_048544455.1 Silene latifolia
ACCACTGAAGCAAATCCCTTAGGTGCTCCATCAACCAAAACCAGACGACCTCATAGGTCCTTCCCTGATTTGGGTATGCCTTATGCCACAGCCTTGGAAAGGCTAATCCCCAATGGAAAGCTTGAGCTGATTGATCCAACTCCGGACCCTCTATCAAACAAGCGAGGACGAAGATGGGATGGAAAACTGTTTTGCCAATATCACTAAGGTCGCGGACATGACGCCGAGATATGTCTCCCTCTAAAAGGCGCCATCTTTGATATGATGGAAAAGGGTGAATTACCACAACCTCCGTCAACAAACAACAAGAACAACGCTCTTGAAAACGTTATTGGACACAGTCAGGGATCTTCGCTAGATTGCTTTCACCTCATCTCTCCTGACAATGAGAAAATTCATGCAATTGACGAAGATGGCATACAAAGTGTAATAATAATGCTCTCCGTCTCCATCAACAACATATTCTCAAAGCTGAAGTGGCTATCGATGATTTGAATACCCGGGTAGCTAATTTGGAGAAAAGGTTGGGTAATACCGAAAAAGAACCTAACCGCCAAGGAGAAGACCAATCCTCCATTCACCAACCAACAGTTGTTGAGAAATCATCTAATGGTTTGCACACCCATGAACCCACCAACAGAGAACATGAAATTGCCTCATCAAAACCCCTTCAAAATGCCAAGAAACATCCCAAAAAGTCCCATTGACAACAACTGAATCCTGTTTCCGCTTAGGGTTGACAAAAATAAAACTCATAAAAACATCCAAAAAAACACCAATGTTGGAACCATGGCAAAACATTAAAGGATATTCACAAATCTGGGAATAGCATACGACACCGCTCTGGAGATACTTGCTTCAGAAGGGATGATGCAACCCATTGGTCCGACTCTAGACTCACCGGAACACAGGAGAAACCGATTTTTGGATGGTAATGCTTACTGCCAATACCATCAAGGCAAGGGCCATGACATCGAAACTTATTTCAAATTCAAGCGTGCCATTCAAGATATGATTGAAGCTGGCAAAATCATAGTTGCACCTCTCAGTCAAGACAATCCTCCTGAATGTCTCAAGTCAAACAACAAGGTTGAACGTTCTGAAAGGAGATTCACCAGCCTCAACACAACCTATGCCACAGCTCTTCAAAAGCTTGTGACTGAAGGGAAACTACAACAAATCGGATCCACTCTGAACCCGTCTGAAAGCAGGAAAACCCGTTTCTGGGACGGTAGTGCCTATTGCCAATATCATCATGGAAAAGGTCATGACAATGAAACATGCTTCAAATTGAAACATGTTATTCAAAATATGATCAACAACCATGAACTGATAACTTTATCCTTAAGCCAACCAAGTGATGAAGACAACCCTGATGGACATCTCTTTCTGCAAGGAGATGAAAGCCTCTTGGACTATTGTCCTCATATTGTCCCAAACAACGAGAGTGAAGTGCTCAAGTGGGTCAATGCTCAAGACCAAACATTCAAGCCGCTGGATTCTGCGAAAGAGACCTTCGAGGAGGAAAGTGATGATTAGGAGTCCGTATCTACGATTGAGTCTGAGTCCGAGTCCGAGTCCGAGTCTTAGGCTTTATCATATCTATCCTAGTGTCTGTCCTTTTATTCCTAAGTGACAAACGGGGGGCCGTCCCCATGAGTCACACGTATTCATCAAGTCTGTGTTAACATCTTATTTATCTAAATAAAAGCATGATTTCCAACTATCATATATTATCCCCTCTACCATTTCCCGTTGACAACGAGAATTGATTTTAGAATTAATTTAAAACAAACAACATGTTCCAATTCAATGTGAGTACACTCGAGTGACGTTCCGCTCCGAGTAACCAAAGGACCCGAAACTCCGCATCCATCTCTTTACGTATTCCATGTTTGGCAATAGAAACCTTTCATTAGCACCCAATCTAGAACGAGCTCTTATCAAAGGGATTCTACGACGAATCCTGATAACAAACCAGAACATCTCCTTGTTCATGATTAATGACGGAAGGGAAGCCCATTCCCCACAAAAACATCCCATCACAAAAAATCGACCTCGCACCAACGGGTACATCCCCGTCTGCACCTCTACCTTCCTCGAACGAAGGACAACAAAGAACCAATATATCCAAGCCAAAACAAAAGTGAAAACCAAAGCCAAAGCGAAAGCCAAGGCAAAAGCCAAAGCAAAAAAAAAAACAAAGACTAAAAGCCATTCAACCAATGCAAAAGCCATCCAGCCGAAGCAAAAGCAAAACCCATAAACAAATCAAAGCTACTCACCCAATGCCGAAGCCAAGGCCCAAGCCAAAATCAAAACAAAACCAAATTGAAACCCTTCTCGAAAGGCCGAAATCCAAAAAAGACAAACAAACGTCTAACAAAAATGTTAGTCTAACCCAAACAAAAAGCGAAATAGCGAAATTCAAATTCGTTATTTTCCCACAATTTCAAATGACGGAATTAAAAATCGTCACTTTTCAAGAAAACGAAATAACGTAATTCATAATTCGTTATTTTCTCACAATTCCAAACGACGGAAATAAAAACCGTCTTTTCTCAAAAAAAAAAAAAATTGAAATAGCGAAATTCAATCTCGTTATTTTCCCATAATTCCAAACGACGGAATTAAAAACCGTCACTTTTCAAGAAAACGGAATAACGAAATTAAAAATTCGTTATTTTCTCACAATACCAAACGCCGGAATTTAAAACCATCCTTTTCAAACAAAAAAAAAAATAGCGAAATTCAAATTCGTTATTTTCCGACAATTTCAAATGATGAATTAAAAACCGCCACTTTTCAAGAAAAAAAATAACAAAATTCAAAATTCGTTATTTTCTCACAATTCTGAACGACGTAATTAAAAACCGTCCTTTTTCAAACACAAAACGAAATAGCAAAATTCAAATTCGTTATTTTCCCACAATTTCAAATGACGGAATTAAAAACCGTCACTTTTCAAGAAAATGAAATAACGGAATTCAAAATTCGTTATTTTCTCACAATTCCAAACGACGGAATTAAAAACCGTCCTTTTTGAAACATAAAACGAAATAGCGAAATTCAAATTCGTTATTTTCCCACAATTTCAAATGACGGAATTAAAAACCGTCACTTTTCAAGAAAATGAAATAACGGAATTCAAAAGTCGTTATTTTCTCACAATTCCAAACGACCCAATTAAAAACCGTCCTTTTTCAAACAATGAAAATGAAATAGCGAAATTTAAATTCGTTATCTTCACAAAGACTCAAACGACGGAATTAAAAACCGTCACTTTTCAAAACACAAAACCCCGGACAAATGAGTCCAACACACAAAATCCCGGACCAATGTGTCCCAAACACCAAGTCCAAAGCGCAGGACTAATAAGTCCCAAAAACTAAGTCCATGACCAACAACTCCAAAGCCCAGGACCAATGAGTCCAACACACAAAATCCCGGACCAATGGGTCCAAAATACAAAGTCCAGGACCAATATGTCCAAAACCCAGGACCCATGAGTCCAACACACAAAATCCCGGACCAACAAGTTCAAAACACCAAGTCCAGGACCAATACGTCCAAAGCCGAGGACCAATGAGTCCAACACACCAAGTCTCGGACCGTTGGGTCCAAGACACTAGACACCAAACACCAAAACCTTGACCAACATCGCTTCACCCTTAAGTCCTTCTAGAGACTGTTACAAGGAGACCTATCTAGGATCTTGGGGATTTCCCTCAAGATCATAACCAACATTGCTTCACCCCTAAGTCATTCTAGAGACTATTACAGAGATACCTATCTAGGATTTCGGGGATTCCCCTCAAGCTCGTAATATCACACCTTAACCTTTAAGGTCCAGACATGGAATGATCCCACATTGTTTACCAACCATTTCGCGCTCAGGCCACATCAAGCCTGAGACCCCATTTCACACCACATTACAAGCCGTAATCCATCAGCCTAAACACCACAAAATACTAACTCCAGATTTTTATATGTCAAACAAACCTATTATTACCAGGCTCCACATTCCATAATGTTGAAGCCATTTTCACCCGGACTTAGATACTGAGTCTTCAAAAAACATTTCTCCCCGGAACAGGACATGCACATTTTATTCTTAGAGTCCACTTTTTAATGTGCTCACGTAACAAGAAATATTTTCACAAACTATGCCTCTTCGATTCATGATCAAGAGGGATTTCCCTCCAATCAACCTTCGAGTCACGAAACGAAATTTACCGTCGTGACCCTAAGCTCCAGATTTTTATCTGTGAAACAAACCTATCATTACCAAGCTCCACATTCCATAATGTTGAATCCATTTTCACCCTGACCCAGATACATAGTCCCCGAATGCTTTCTTACCGAGAACGGGACATACCTAGTCTACCCTTAGGGTCAGCTTTTTAGTGTGCTCACATGTTAAGGAACATTTTCACAAATTACACCTCCTCGATTCATGATCAAGGAGGGATTCTCTCAAATCAATTTTTTGAGTCACCAAATGGAATTTACCGTCGTGACCCTCACACTTTAAGGTCCTTAGAACTCGCTTAGGCACACACACTCAGAACTACGAGCTGGTTTGATTTCACTTCACATGAATACGTAGGTAGTCTTACAAGGACACAACCACACACCTCAAAATCAATTATCAACACACACGCAAGAACTACGATCTGGTTTGATTTTGCAAAATACGCGAATATGTAGGCAGTTCCCCAACGATGACACAACCACATACTCCTTTCACAACATTTCCAATTTTCAATCCTCAAAAACCATCTCAGAACTACGATCTGGTTTGATTTCACTTCACGTGAATACGTAGGCAGTCCCCCAATAAGGACACAATCGCATACCCCTTTCAATCTCAACCATCAGCATCAATCCTCAAAAGCAGCCCACCCAGCTGTGAAAATTAATCTTATACCTCTTGACTGGGGGCTTCTTCCTTAAGACGTCGCCCATTCCTCCTTTTGCCGAATTCCCATCTTCTCACACTGGAAGCTTCTCTTTCGAGACGCCACCCGTTCTTTATCCTCAAACATATTTTGAGTCTCAACTATAGTCCAAAATAAAACTGCCCATAGCCTAGAGCTCGGCTCGGACGATGACATAGTCTTGGTTCCGCTCTCCGAATCATCATGCCTAAGGGAAGAACTCAAACAAGCAAACGAACGCAAATATTTCTGGAGAAGATAATCAATTCGTGTACCCAGCCGAGCGGATCTTCTACCTCAGGGATTTGATACGCGTTGTCACCCTTTCTTGGCTAGGGGTTGCACTTACATATGCAAAGTCTGTCAGAGTCACCCACGTATCATGTCGATACCGAGTTTGTATCACGTTCACGACCGTCTGTTAGTCAGTCTGTCAATACGCGTCTGTCTGAGTCAATATCGTAACGGTCAAGTGTCTCCAATCTATTAAATCACGGATCTACAAGCAACAAGACTCAATTTTAAGCTTCATATCTTTCAAAGCTTCTATCTCCCCTCATGTGAGATATTACGTGCTAATTGCATACATGCTTATGTGCTTATATGCTTGCGTGTTGTGTGCTTATCTATGCGATTGCGGATTTGTGTGGTCACTAACCATGCAAATAATCTTGAGAAGAAAAACGCACTCCAACTGAGTATTGGGTTCTTCCCAACAAACGCCGACCCGTCATGTCCAAGGGCTTTAGCCGCATCGATTACATGGCATACGCTACCTCCCAACGAGCGGCAACTCATATCCCCGACGAGTCCTGAGAAGTTTCTAACTCCCCAGCGAGTGCCGATGCTCAAATGGAAGTCACACAGGTGTTTCAAAGATCCTCACAACATCGTTCATGATCCCGATGCAGCGCTCTCACTAATTGGTTTTCCAGAGAGCTGATGTGACCATAATTTGAGCATATTTAGTCCTCGAATTGGCCTTGTTCCCATGCTTTTTAGTGCATATTTGGGTCATTTATTGTCTTTAGTCCTTTGTTTTGCATATTCTTTGAGGTTTTGATCCCTTGGTAGGAAAGGAGTGCAAACCTTGCATTTTCATGGCAAAATGGAGCTAAATTGATTGAATTCAATGACCAAGCATCAAAGAGAAGACAAGACTAGAAGGCCTTTGTACATACTATAGTAGATGGGCAATGATGATAAAAGATCCTTGCATCCCCGATGAAATCCTCAAGGATTTTATGAAGAGAAAGGAAGAAAAGAAGAAAGGAAGAAGCTGACAGAGAATCCGAGCGGGTTGCCCGCAATCCGCCCGTCCAAGACAAGCAATCCGAGCATCTTCCTCAGCTGGACGCTCATCCAGAATCACCACAATCCGCCCGTCCAGCCCAAGAATCCGCTCGTCCAAAACACCCACAATCCGTCCGTACCGTGCCCTGGACGCTCGGATTGTGTGACAGCTAATCCGTCATCTACTTGTGCAATGAAGGATGCGCATATTTTTCAGAGACCGGCGAAACGGAGACCGGAGTCTCTCTTGAGACCGGCGATTCCTAAAGGACTTAATCGTCATTTAAGCCCTTAGTAAACCCTAATTTATGTACCTAATCCCCACTATAAATACCCCATTAGGCTAATTAGGTTATCATGTTCTTCTCAGAAATCTCTAGTGTAGTTTATATCAATCTAATCTCTCTTTAATCTTGTAATCAACATTTAATCAAGTTTTAATACAAATCTCATTTCCTTAATCTCTCTTTTGTTCTTCTTTCATTTTGGGTAATTGAAGATTATTTGGGTTATTATTAGGAGATTGACAAACTTCCAATCAATCATCAAGTACTTCTATTATTCTTTGCTTTATTATTGGAATCATTAGTAGGTATAATTCTCTTAATCCCTTTTTAATTATTGTTAATTATCTTCATTTATTCATCATGTTTTACTTTGTTGGTATGATTGACAACCTTGTTAGCATGTTCAACATGATAATGAGTGAGTAGTTTCCTTAGCTAGGGTTAATGGGTAATTAGGGCAAACCAACATGGGGATGATTCATGCCTAAATTAATATGTTTTCATAGTTTATTTGCTTGCTTGTTGTGATCTCAACTTATGCACATGTTATGTTTGATGAAATGCGAGCCTATGAATCCTTGCATTTTTTTTACCCATCACCTATCTTTTCAATGAGACTTGTAAGACATAAACCAACTTGAGTCTCATTAGACCATGTATATAGTTGAGTAGGGAAGATTATGTTGACTTGTAGGTGTTGTACAATCTAACCGATTCGGCTCTGGGACCCAAACTTTCCTAGGATTGTAAGATATAAACCAACTCGATCCATCACAACAATAATTGCTTGCTTATAATTTGAGAATATGTTTGTATGATCAATTCCCATGAATCCCCTATGACCCCATGACACCCTAGTGCATTTTATCAATTGTTTACACCCCTTTTTAATCATCTGGCTTTTTACTTTCATTGCTATTTTAGTTTAGTGATCTTCTACTTCAAACCCCAAATTGTGACACCCCTAGACACCGCTAGTTGTAATTGAAAATCTCATCTCAATTCCCGTCCCTTGGGATCTGACCTTTACTTGCCTCTTTACTAATTGTAGAGTTGTTTGTGGAGTTATAAATAGTGTTTTGGTCTAGGTGCTCCTAACGACAAGTACCGAAAACTAAACCTCCAAAGGGAGTCCGACCAAAAATGGCGCCGTTGCCGGGGACGGTGTCAACTTGATTTAGATTTTCTTAAATTGTTATTAGTTGTGTCTTTCTTTGCCTTGGGGAAGTAAAACTCCTCAAGGTTTGTTCTAATTATTTTCGAGTTGTTTGATATTTTCCATGTCTAGAAGATCACAAGGTAACTTGTTACCCTTTGATCACGAAATTGAAAGGACTTTGACAAACAATAGAAGACTTGCTAGAAGAACTTTAAGAGGTATTGGTGAGGTTGTAGATATTCGACCAAATACTATTGAGTTCATCAACCCTTTTGCAAGAGAAGGTGAGGAGAACCCAACACAAAATCCAACACAAAATCAACCCACAATGCCTAAATTTTAATCACATTCCGTACCAACCGAGGAGAACCTAACCAATGGTACTCCCACATCACAACATTTAACCGGAAATTTTATTGCCAAATCCGCATTTATCAAATTAGTCGAAAGAAGCCAATTTAGGCGGATGCCTAGTGAAGACCCTCACTCTCACATGGAGACTTTTTGTGACTATTGTGATGCGATTTCTCAAACCGGTGTAACTCAAGACCAAATTCGATGGGTCTTATTTCCTTTTTCTCTAATTGGCACCGCAAAACAATGGTTGAAAGGCCTTGATAAGGCTACTCTCGGAATTGAGTCTTGGAAGAAGTTGGCTCTAGCTTTCTACAAAAAGTTCTATCCACCGGAAAAGACTAACATACTAAGAGCTCAAATTACGGGCTTTAAGCAAAGAGATGAAGAATCTTTGTATGAAGCTTGGGAGCGATTCAAGGGAATTTGTCGCTCATGTCCTCATCATGGACTTAGCGAGTGGTTCTTGGTACAACAATTTTGGAATGGTCTTTATGAAGACTCAAGAAACATTATCAACATGGGATCAAATGGTATGTTCACCGAAGTTGACGACAATTAAACTTGGAACAAGATTGAGGAAATGGCGGTCCATAATTCACAATATAGTAGACCTCGCAAGGCTACTAGAGGAGGAAAGCATGAAGTGGATTCTATTACTCAATTGGGTGCTCAACTTAGTGCTCACATTGATACCATCAATTTGAAGTTCGAAAAAGCTATGGCTAGACTTGAAGAAGCCTCAAAATCACCAAAGCACCATGTCAATGCCATGACGGCATCTTCACCAATCCCAAGTGGGATATGTGAGAATTGTGGAACTTTGGGACATGACCAAAGTGAATGTAGGGGAACAAATGAACAAGTGAATGCTTTTCAAGCATACAAGAGTGGTACCCCTTATTCAAATTATAACAATGAGAACACTAAATTCCACCCAAATCTCTCATACAAAAGCCAAAATGTTCAAAACCCTCAACCAACATACACCCCACCTCCCATGAGAAACCAAAATCAAAGACCCTTTTACAACCAAAACCAAGGTTACCAAAATCAAACTCCATACAATCAACAAAATGACCAAGGTTTTGATGTTCAAAAAGCGGTCCTCCAAATGAAAAAGAATCAACAAGAGTTTTTCACTCAAATGCAAAAGGATAGTCAAGCAAAGGAAATCACCATCAACAACATCCTAGCCCACACCAAAATGTTGGAAACCCAATTGACTCAACTAGCATCCTCAAGCTCACAAAGACAAAAGGGGCAATTACCACCTCAAAGTAATCCCCCGAGACATGAAATGGTTAGTGCCATTCACTTGAGGAGTGGTACGAGATATGAAGCACCGAAGAAGCAAGTTGAGGATGAAATGGTGGAAGCTAGTGACAAAGAAGAAGTTGTGCAAAACTCCAAGGATGGAGAACCATCAAAAGAAGAAGGTTCAAATAAAAATGAAGACAAGGCCAAGGAGAAGGAACCCATTGTGATTAGACTTCCTTTTCCAAGTCGTCAAGCCAAGCCCAAATTTGATGACCAACTTGGAAAATTTATGGAGATTGTGAAGAATTTGGAAGTCTCGATTCCTTTCATGGAATTAATCAATCACGTGCCGGCCTATGCAAAGTACATGAAAGACATCCTTACGAAAAAGAAGTCGATCCGGAAGCTTGAGACTATCGCCTTCACTAAGGTGAGTAGTGCAATCCTTCAAGGGAGTTCACCTCCGAAACATAAAGATCCGAGAAGCTTCTCAATACCGTGTACCATTGGCGACACCACGATCAACAAAGCCTTATGTGATCTAGGGGCTAGTGTGAGTGTTATGCCGTACTCGGTGAGTAAAAGGTTAGGGATGGGAGAGCTAAATGCACCAATATCACACTCCAAATGGCCGATAGATCGACTAAGACACCATTAGGGATATGGGAAGATGTTCCCGTAAGAGTTGGGAAATTTTTCATCCCGGTGGACTTTGTCATTGTTGACATGGAAGAAGACTCAAATATTCCAATCATTCTAGGTAGACCTTTCTTACACACCGCGGTTGCGGTGATAGATGTGAAGCATGGAGAGCTCACTCTAGAAGTGGGAGATGAAAGCAAAACTTTCAATCTTGACAAGACCATGAGAGCTCCCCGTTTGCATGAACCATGTTTTATGGTTGATCATTATAGCCGGAAGGATTATAGGAAGAAGTCGGAATTCCAATGGAAGAAGAAAGTCGATGATGCTCCATCAAAAGAGCAAGTGAATTGTGACAAAGAGAGCTTAAAAAGCTCACCAAAGTCAAGCAATGAAGAAGAGGGCCTCATTGGCCAAAACAAGAAAGTGGGAAAGTTGTCTCTATCGACTCAAGACATCTTTAGTGACCAAGTAGATGAAGTTTGCGGTCTTTGGGGCGATGAGTTTGAAGGGATTTTCAATCCCTACATTGGTAATGCTATCGATCAAGACCAACATGAAGGACAACAAGTGCAAAGATCTATTGAGGATCTTTATCATGATAATGAACAAGCTTTTGACTACTTCTTAAAGGTGTTGAGTAATATCAACAACACCTTGGACATGCCCCCATGACATCTCACTAAGGATGAGAGTTTGGTGGAGTCCTCTCCAAACCACCATTTGTAAATATTTCTAACTCCCTAACTTGCATTTTAATTCTTACATTGCATTTTTGTCATTTTTGGATTGTTTTTGTGCCTTGATCAAGATATTTATCATTTTTGAGAGAAGTGAGGGGGGGACTAATGATTTTATTGATGTGTAGTGCTTTAACTTAGTGTGGGGATAGCAATTGCCTAGGCTATTCATGCCATCGTAGTGCCCCTACAATGAAGGACACGAGATTTGAAGAATGAAAATGACACAGGATATGCAAGTGCACGGATGGAACTGAATCCGGGTAGACCAGGTGGAATCCGAGCGTCCTTATGGATAATCCGCTCGTCTTATAGAAATCCGAGCGTCTGTGGAAGAATCCGTCCGTCCAAATGAGCTGCAAAATTAAAAATTTTGGTCTGTTAGAGAATCCGAGTGTCCCAGCTGAGAAGACGCTCGTCTGAAAGAATCCGCTCGTCTCTAAGGGAATCCGCTCGTCCTGAATTGCAGAATCCGCTCGTCTTCACTGAAAGACGGTCGTTTTTAGGCGAGTTTTCCTGAAGCCAAACTGAGCAGAATCAGAGCGTCCCGATGGGAATCCGCTCGTCTTCCCCCTGCAGTTTTGAAAATTTCGAGTGTTTTAAATACCCCTTCCCACATTCATTTCATTCATTCATTCATTCAAACACTACCCAAAAACCCCAAAACCCTCATCCTCTCCATCACCAAAAACAAGATTTCCTCAACCAAATTCAACAAAATCAAATTCAAACTTCCTTACAACAACAATTAATCACTCCTTTTACAATAATAATCAATCCAAGCACCAAAATCTTCAACCTTTGAGTCGATTTTTGAAATACAAATGCAAATCCTTTCATCTTAAAATCGATTTGGGTATAATTGGAAATTGAAGATTTTCAACCTTTTCTTGGTATAATCATCAATGGCAAGAACAAAAGGACCAACAAAGGCACTCAAGGCAAAGGCACTCTCAAAAAGGCAACAATGCCTTCAAGCAAAGAAAGCTTCAATGGCTATGGTGGTTGCTAGTACAAACTTGGAAGTTCAACAACAACAAAATCCTCCCTTGGAAGCAACAACGTCAACAACTCCAGAAATTACTCAATTATCAAACTATCCGGAGGTAATTTTCATTTCTAACTCCCATAGGGATACATTTTCCAAGTATGCTAAGAAAGCCATTCTACCCACCAGATTCTTATGTGAAGATGCCTTGAACAAATTGCGTGTCCTTGAACAAACAAAAGCCTTATTCGAAGCCATGGGATTGGGAAAATTGTTTACTACAAGAGAATTGACATACCCCTCCCTTACCTTGGAATTCTTAAGTTCATTGAAAGTGACTAAGGTAGAGACTAGAACATACATCAAGTTTCGCCTTGCAAATGTGAATAGGCGCATCACCTTTGATGTTTTGAGTAAAGCATTAGGCCTTAGTGATACACCTTATTATCATAAGATGCCCGAAAAATATGACCCCGCTCCTCTTTGGGAGGCAATTTCCGGGAGGAAATTTGTGAGCTTTCATGCTTGTCGCGCTCTATTAGTCCACCATCCGGGCAATAGAGTGTGGCATAAGGTCATAGGGAATATTATAATTGCAAGAAAAGACACTAATCATTTTACCAAGCTCGATTGTGTTCTACTTGAGTCGGCCTTAAATGTCGGAAGGGAATTCACTAAGCCATAAAATGCTCTAAGGCTTTTGGTGGAAAGATGGCTCAATGTTGATTGTGTTAAGGAAGGCACCGCTTTTATCGTAAATGGAGGTCTAGTTACTCTCTTGGCCAAGCACTTTGACGCAAATTTCAACAAGGATAACACCTATATGGCGATCAAAGGGGGTCATCTCATTGACATGGATGCCATGATTAACAAGTACAAGTGGGTCAAGCATAACTCTCTTGACACCAACTATGGGTGGCTAACCAATGATGCTAGATCTTTCACTTTGCCTTCCAAGATATGCCGCTTGAGTGCTCATCGAACAAACTACCTACTTCCACTCTCAAAGGACGCCGAATACATCATCCGTCAACAAAGGGGCGAGATTGAAGAGCCCTCCTCCTCCATTGTCACACCACCCTATCCATTCAAATATCAAGAGTTCAAACCCGAAGATGTTGAAGTGGGCAATGACTACATGACTCTACTCATGAGAGAGATGCACAAACAAGCTTATAATGATCGAGTAGATGCATACTTGGCCCAATATCCACCCCTCCTTCATTTAGCTAGGCAAGGACTACTTGATCCTTCATATCCTTTGCCTAGTTGGGCGGATAGGGAAGTCTTCTTTCCAAACACATCTAGTGGTGAAAGACCGGGTGAAGATGAGAATGTCGATGATGAGGTTGTTGATGATGAGGGCGTTGATGAAGTGGTAGATGAAGAAGAAGAGGCAAATGAAGATGATGAAGGAAGTGAGCAAGGAAGTGAAGAGGGGAGTGTAGATGAGTCCGCTTCTATGGAGGAAAATGATGACAATGATGATATGGTGGAGGACTAGCAAACCTTGGAGGCTCCTACCCTCTTGAGGTTTGTCTACTTCTTTCTTTGTTTTATTTATTTTATCTTGATCATAGTTTGGAGAGTCCTAGCAACATAGAGGACTAACACCTTGGCTCCATTGAGGTGTTCTTTTTATTGTTCCCGTTTGAAAAATCCAAAATGACAATATATAGTTTCATGCATTGCATCTTGTGTGCATGAACTACCCCAAAATGTAAGACATTAGAAATAATGTCTATCTCGGTTTGGGGAAGTACATGCATACGCAACGGGAGGTAATCTAAATTACGCTCTCCGTCATAAACAAAAACCCATACATCATGTAGTGTAGCTTAGTATAGATTGCATTTAGTATAGAATTCATGCATCATACTTGCATTATTTCCTATCATATTGGCCATTGAGGACAATGCCCATATTAGTGTGGGGATGGGAAATTCTAACTTAACTTTTATTCAAAAAATCCAAAAAAATCAAAAATTTCGAAAAAATCAAAAAATTTGAAAAATTTGAAAATCCAAAAACAAGTTCATTTCCTTTGTAGTGTAGACTTGTAAATATTGTTGTATATATTGCATTTGTTCTTGTTCACATTGATCGACTATGCCACATCCGAGACATGAGGATATTGAAGACCGCATGGTATGATCTTTCCGATCTCCTTTTTCCTCTTTATGTTAATGACTATGTGGCTTTATTTTGATTGATGCGGTATAAACAATGTGAATTTAGGACTTGCATTTAGATTATATGGCATATTAGTTGGTAGAATCATATGCATTAGGATGTATATATGTTAGTTGCATCATGTCATGTAGTTGCATGTTAGAAAATTTTGCGAAACCGTCTACTTGGGAAGCTTGACAAGTGTATATAGGCCCTAGTAGATGCTTTTTCTTCTTAAGACTTTGTTTGTTAGAATACTTGTAAAACACCCTAGGATGTGTCATGCTAGTATCCTTTGACCCATAGATTAAGGCCTAGTCAAGAGTACCTTGTGGTGTGATAACTCCTTGGCTACCGTTTATTCCAAGGTGACCCTTGAAACCATGCATCCATCATCCATGTTATACCACATTTTTTTGTCATCAAAGGGAATGGGCACAAAAAGAAATTGATTTGAGTTCAATGAAATGAAAAGTGAAAGAAAGTTTGCAAATTGCATCAAATGAAAAGAGGAGCAAAAATAGACTCCTAAAGCTTCAAATATAAGGCACCCTCACTACATATGGGGTGACTTTGAAAATGTTCAAAAAGAAATGCAAAAAGTTGAAAAGTTGTCAAGTATTGAAATGCCAAAAATCAAAAGAAATGGCAAGAAATTGTTCTCAAATATTATATGCCACGAGAAACTGAGGGAAAAAACAACAACAAAAGCAAACTCCCAAAATGAAACTCAAATCCTATCGATCCCTTTATCCATTGTATCCATTTTTGTGCATGGTAGAGAGGGGACGACCCTTCTTCTTGTCTAGGCAAGAAGGGGAATTCCGCGATCCTCCAGTGTTTCTAACAACTTAGGAAGTCTATTCTTGACAAAAGCATTTAACGATTGAGGACAAAGGTACCCTAGCGTGACACAACTTGGAGGTGATTTATTGGTATCCTTCTAGGCTTAGTAGTTTGAAGAAATTGCATCTATGAAGGAGTGTGTACTCTTGAATTGCTTCCCTTATAGATAATTTCCGCCACTTAGATGAGGAAAGTGGCTACTCTTTTGTAGATGCATCCATTACTTGATTCTATGTGCTTTAATGCTTGGAAGTGTCGCCATTTTGGCAAGACCCACCTTGTCTTGCAAGAAGGCATCCTACCTCATGGTTGTCTTGTTGTGAGTTGAAGGGGAGGAGTGAGACCCGCTAATTGTCTCATATCAGCTATCTATTAGGTTAGTTTAAATAACGGTCCTAGTCTTTGTCACCTCTTTACTCGGGACGAGCAAAGGTTCGGTTTGGGGATATTTGATGTGACCATAATTTGAGCATATTTAGTCCCCGAATTAGCCTTGTTCCCAAGCTTTTTAGTGCATATTTGGGTCATTTATTGTCTTTACTCCTTTGTTTTGCATATTATTTGAGGTTTTGATCCCTTGGTAGGAAAGGAGTGAAAACCTTGCATTTTCATGGCAAAATGGAGCTAAATTGATTGAATTCAATGACCAAGCATCAAAGAGAAGACATGACAAGAAGGTCTTTGTACATACTATAGTAGATGGGCAATGATGAGAAAAGATCCTTGCATCCCCGAGGAAATCCTCAAGGATTTTATGAAGAGAAAGGAAGAAAAGAAGAAAGGAAGAAGCTGACAGAGAATCCGAGCGGATTGCCCACAATCCGCCCGTCCAAGACAAGCAATCCGAGCGTCTTCCTCAGCTGGACGCTCGTCCAGAACCACCACAATCCGCCCGTCCACCCCAAGAATCAGCTCGTCCAAAAGACCCACAATCCGCCCGTCCCGTGCACTGGACGCTCGGATAGTGTGACAGCTAATCCGTCTTCTACTTGTTCAGTGAAGGATGCGCATATTTTTCAAAGACCGGCGAAAAGGGGACCGGAGTCTCTCTTGAGACCGGCGATTCCTCAAGGACTTAATCGTCATTTAAGCCCTTAGTAAACCCTAATTTATGTACCTAATCCCCACTATAAATACCCCATTAGGCTAATTAGGTTATCATGTTCTTCTTAGAAATCTCTAGTGTAGTTTATATCAATATAATCTTTCTTTAATCTTGTAATCAACATTTAATCAAGTTTTAATACAAATCTCGTTTCCTTAATCTCTCTTTTGTTCATCTTTCATTTTGGGTAATTGAAGATTATTTGGGTTATTATTGGGAGATTGACAACCTTCCAATCAATCATCAAGTACTTCTATTATTCTTTGCTTTATTATTGGAATCATTAGTAGGTATAATTCTCTTATCCCTTTTTAATTATTGTTAATTATCTTCATTTATTCATCATGTTTTACTTTGTTGGTATGATTGACAACCTTGCTAGCATGTTCAACATGATAATGAGTGAGTAGTCTCCTTAGCTTGGGTTAATGGGTAATTAGGGGAAACCAACATGGGAAATGATTCATGCTTAAATTAATATGTTTTCATAGTTTATTTGCTTGCTTGTTGTGATCTCAACTTATGCACATGTTATGTTTGATGAAATGCGAGCCTATGAATCCTTGAAATTTTTTACCCATCACCTATCTTTTCATTGAGACTTGTAAGACATAAACCAACTCGAGTCTCATTAGACCATGCATATAGTTGAGTAGGGAAGATTAGGTCGACTTGTAGGTGTTGTACAATCTATTCGATTCGGCTCCGGGACCCAAACTTTCCTAGGATTGTAAGATATAAACCAAATCGATCCATCACAACAATAATTGCTTGCTTATAATTTGAGAATATGTTTGTATGATCAATTCCCATGAATCCCCTATGACCCCATGACACCCTATTGCCTTTTATCAATTGTTTACATCCCTTTTTAATCATCTTGCTTGTTTACTTTTATTGCTATTTAGTTTAGTGATCTTCTATTCAAACCCCCAATTGTGACACCCCTAGAGACCACTAGTTGTAATTGAAAATCTCATCTCAATTCCCGTCCCTTGGGATCCGACCTTTACTTGCCTCTTTACTAATTGTAGAGTTGTTTGTGGAGTTATAAATAGTGTTTTGGTCAAGGTGCTCCTAACGACAAGTACCGAAAACTAAACCTCCAAAGGGAGTCCGACCAAGAGCCTTGCTCAGATGATTTATCCCCACAGAGTTCATTTAGGACCCCCAGCAAGTTGGAGTTCGTCGCTCCCTAGCCGAACCTATCAACGTCAACCTGGTTGGAAGTCGTTACTAGACAATATTTTGAAATAAGCCCGATGTTTCAGGCTATTTCCCATAGTCGATCATTCGACCATCGCATGGTTGGCGAGCCTCAAAATGCACCTTTAACATGGCTGGCGAGCCTCAAAATGCATCATCAATATGGCCGGCGAGCCTCAAAATGCACCTTCAACATGGCTGGCGAGCCTCAAAACTTACCTTCAACATGGCTGGCGAGCCTCACAACGCACCTTCGGTATGGCTGGCGAACCTCACAATACACCTGCCACATGGCTGGCGAGCCTCAAAACGTACCTTCAACATGGCTGGCCAGCCTCAAACGGCACCTTCAACACGGCTGGCGAGCCTTTCCGCGTAAACAAGAAATAATTCATGGACATATCCCGAAGATGCCTCAGGTATGACTCCTTCTTATGGCTGGCGAGCCTTTATACGTAGTCTAATGGACTTTAAATGAACCGAATCGGAAGTCGAAAGACTCTAAAATGTTCCTGACGGCAGGTCCATGACTAGAATCCCTGAGTCGCGTCGACGTCGCCCTTCCCGACGACAGGTCCTTGGCTCAAACCCTTTTGAATCGCCTCAACGTTGCAATGGTCTTCAGGTTGTAATCTTCAATTGACTTGGAGGCTATACTTTGACTTTCATCTCGTCGAAGCCTCGGTCAAAGTGGGGCCTTTGTAGATACCCAGTATCTGCACCTTCCAAAAACCACCCGACGATGATCGGACTATAACGTGTTTTTGATATACGTGCGTGGATTGGCTCTATATGAGACGATTTAATGCATTACTCGGATATGAAAAATGATTTCAAAGATGGGTTTCTAACATCATTTGCATTAAAACAACACTATTTAGAGTTAAAACCGTCTTTGGACCCAAAACTGAATCAAAAACCCGCAACTCGAGTCAATCTGAGTCAACCCGAGTCAACCCGAGTCTCAAATGTCAAAAATGATGCCATAAGTATCTTTATCATGCGATTTGTATTAAAATGACAGTAATTAGAGTCAAAAACGACACCGGGCCAAAAAAACGACTCAAAATTCAAATTCCGGCTGAACGCGGGTCAAACCTGAGTTAAGAACAAAAAATACCTACCCCAAATAACACCCAACATCAAGGTTACACGGCTAAGCAATCACCTACGACCACATATCACAACCAACAAAACATTGGTTTGAACAAATGGAAAATCCAAATTTTTGAAAAGGACAGGGCACCCCATTACGTAGCAGGGGGCTCGCGCCTCTTTAGGCTTCCTGCTTAGCCTCTAAGAAAACTCAACCGACCTACCATCCCACATTTCTCTATAAATACCCACCATCACACACCATAATCTTCACGCGAGCGTCCGCCCCCTCACATCTCCCTTAAACTTCTAGACTCGATTTTGTAAGTAAAAAAATCGACACCTGTTTTCGACCTACCGATCGAAAACACAAGCCTTACACATTTTGTTTGGTACCGTCGCCGTGCATTCGACCGACCTATTCGACCAACTCAACATTAATCGACATGTTTTTCAACAACATATTTTCAACTCATTTTCAAAACAAAATCCTTTTTAAGGCACTTTTTAAAACTTCTTTGATCGTGAGTAGTCACAACGAGAAAACCGTCTCTAAAGTCTTCTACCTCGCAAATATAAATACACGTAAGTTTGAGGGTGTAAACAACTCACTTATTTCATATCTTTGCTATTTTTATGAGTTTATAAGCATGAAAAATGCATAAAACGATCCAAAAATAGGAGAAATGAGCCAAAACCGGATTTTGGCCTGAGACAGAGGCTACTTGCGTAGCAGGGAGGCTCGTGCCTCAATGCCCTCTCAGGCCTTAATCCAGCCATGCTTGTGCTCATCTTTCCGCAACATTTTCCTTTTTATTTTCTTTTACGGCTTTGACTGTTTTAATTCATTTTTATGACAAACTTTTGTAGCCATAAATCGTAATCACCCTTGGTTCATTATACCATGACGGTTTTATCCGTGTCTCGGTGATATTATTTGGTTAATTACATTTTTAAGGGTATTATAACACTCATTTCTTTTATTTACCATTTTTCTTATTTATTTACACTTGCAAACATATTAGTCATAATTCATAATCGTCCTTGGTCCCTTATACCATGTCGGTTTAAGCCGAGTATGATGACAAACTTGAATAATTACAAAGAAATGAACTTCACATATTAGTTCATATCAAACATTTTACATTTTTATTTGTAAACTATGCTTTTCAAACTTGCAAATCCGACAACGAATATTACTAAGATAATAGTAATTATTCCGAGTCATGCAAATCATTTAATCACAAAAGCGGTTTTAAACAACCTTTTTAACAACCGGGAGACTCCCCTTGGGCCGTCGTCTGACTCGCGCCCCAAGAGGCTATCTGTTTTCATATTTTAAAAACCTGGGCAGAGCCCTTTCCCTCGCCAATAGGCTCGCGCCCTAATGGGGCTGCCTGGCACTGCTCCTGCTTCCTTTTCAGCATTTGTCTAGGACGATCCCGATTACGGTTAAACCGAATCTACATGGATCAGATTGACAAGTTTACGTTTGTACACTTTATCTTTTGACAACCTTTTTCAGATAATGGATCGCGTTAAGCACCATAATCCGAACTTGGTAAATGGATGTTTAATTTCTGTTTTCACATGCAAATCAACTTAAATCCAACTAGACATCATTTACTTGATATTTGGATAAACAAACCGACTTAGGAAATTCTCACATGTTAGGTTAAACTTTTGGATGTGCATTCATGCATTTACCGTTTTATCAATTCTTGCACTTAAACAACCACGATCGATCAGTAGAGGCCGCTAACGCGGGCGGGATTGGGTGTCCGATTAAAGGGCTTCCCAATACGTACCCTCACCCCTTACTTAAAATCTTTGGATAGTGGACGGCCTTATCCAGGGTGTACGAGAGTCATTCTAGATAAAGGATACTAAAGGGGGGCGACAACTTATCTTTAGTACCTATGTCAAACACCGCTTTTTGGCTTGATTGACCTAGGTATAAAGTGGATTCGAACGGGTTCCAAGCATCCCACAAATGTTTGATGGCGACTCCAAACATCTCTGCATCATTTCGAGACCTTGACCGAGACGAAACCGACCGGTCTAAAACGATCCGGTAGAAAGCATTTTTATGCCGCCGAGCGTGTCTTTCAAAAGACCGCTCCATGTCAACAGTTTGGCTTGGAGTGCAGGTGGCCCATGACTACAGACTGGTAGGTGGCCTACATCCACAGACTGGTATGTGGCCCATGTCCACACACTTGTATTATCACACATAATTGGTACGAAATCGTAAAACATACCAAAGTCGTGAAGTTATTATCTCACCCATAAGAGTTAAGAGCAGCTTTGTGCTGCACTGATATACTCGCTATCGGTCGTAGAGAGAGTGACCGTATTTTGTTTCTTCGATGCCCAAGAGACGAGACATGGACCCAAGAATGTTGCAACACCGAATGTACTCTTACGATCCACGATGCACCCCGCATAGTCCGCATCGGAATAATCTGTAAGATCAAAAGGACAATATAAGGGTTACCATAAGTAAAGACCTTTTGTTCCAATCAAATACCGAATAATTCTTTTGGTGGCTTTGAAATGGGATTCTTCCAGATTTGCTTGAAACCTAGCACATATGCAAACACTAAAAAGAATATCGGGACGACTAGCGGTTAACTAAATTAGTGATCCACTCATACCTCTATACACCTTTTCACTAACATTGTTACCATGTTCATCTTTGTCTAATTTGGATCCGGGTGCCATAGTGTATCATGAGAATTACCTTGAGTCATCCCAAATTTCTTAAGCATTTCCTTAATGTACTTTTGTTGATGGATCATGATTCCATTCTTAGTGCTTTATTTGGAGCCCAAGAAAGAATCCTAGCTCACCCATCATGGTCATTTCAAATTTCAATTTCATTAGTTCCGAAAAATAGAAGAAGTTCATTTGTTGCACCAAATAAAATGTGATCGACATATACTTGTACAACCAACGGTTTAGCAGACTGTATCTTTAAAAACAATGTCTTATCTACGGAACCTCTTCTAAAACCGTTTTTAATGAGAAATTTAGACAACCTATCGTACCAACACCTAGGTGCTTGCTTTAAACCATAAAGAGCTTTGTCTAATTTGAAAACATATTTAGGAAAATCATTGTCTAAAGAACCCCGAGGTTGCTCCACAAAGACATCTTCCTCCAAGTATCCATTTAGAAAAGCAGTTTTGACATCAATTTGGAAAAGTTTAATGCCTTTGTGAGCCGCAAAAGCCACTAATAATCGTATGGCCTCAAGTCTAGCTATCGGTGCATAGGTTTCATCATTATCGATTCCCTCTTGTTGATTATAACCTTGCACCACTAGCCTAGCTTTATTCCTTACAATTTCACCGGAATCATCCAGCTTATTGCGAAAGACCCACCTAGTACCAATGACGGTATGGTTGAGTGGTCTAGGGACTAAGTGCCATACATTGTTCCTTTTGAATTGATTTAACTCCTCTTGCTTGGCGACTAGCCAATCATCATCGGCTAAGGCGATGGTCATATTTGTAGGCTCGATTTCGGATAAGAAGGCATTATGAGACCGAAAGTTGTGTAAAGATGCCCTTATTCTTATTCCGGAGTTTAAGTCACTTGTTAAGTTGGAAAGGGGATGAGAACTTTCATGTTTCCACTCTTTTGGTACGAAAGGAATATCTCCCCCCTCAATGGCAGCAGTCTCCGTGACTTTAGCCTCTGGATTTGGTGTAGGCTCAATGAGGGCAACAGTGTCTTGCACTGTTCTGTCTGAGATGATGAAAGAGCACTACTGAATTTATTTGTTCCCCCTGAACTGTTGCCTTCGTTAGAAGTCAATAGTGGAACAGATTATTGTTGCTCTACTTCTCCAGTTCCCCCTAGACTGTTGCCTTCGTCAGAAGTCAACAATGGAACAGACTGTTGTTGCTCTGCTTCTCCAGAATTCTCATTTGGCTTATCTTCTTCTAGCGAGAAATATTTTCTAACGAAGCCTAATTTCGAACACATCGTCTTCTTCATTAGTTTGTGCCAGTTCAAAAAGGCTTGATTCATCAAAAATGACATGAACACTTTACTCAATTAACATGGTTCTTTTGTTGTTGACTTTATAGGCCTTTCTATGTTCGGAATAACCAATAAAAGCCGCTTCATCACTACGTGGATCGAATTTACCTAAGTTATTTTTACCATTGTTGTGAACAAAGCATTTGCTCCAAAAGCACTTAAAATACGAAAAGTTAGGCTTTCTTCCACGTAGAATTTCATAGGGTGTTTTATTGATTATGCTCCTTATCATGACACAATTGCGAATGTAGCAAGCGGTATTTACCGCTTCGGCCCAAAAGTTTCTAGGCAATTTACTACATAACAACATGGTTCTAGCTATACTTTCAAGGGTTCTATTCATGCGTTCAACGATTCCATTTTGTTGTGGGGTTCTTGGAGCGGAAAAGTTATGGTATATTCCATTGTCGTTACAATAAGTACCAAATGATGAGTTTTCAAATTTGGTTCCATGATCGGTTCTTATGGAAACAAGTTTAAAATCAAGTTTATTTTGAATCTTTTTCAACCAAATAAGAAATTCATCAAATGCCTTATCTTTTGAACGTAAGAAAAGTGCCCAAACAAATCTAGAGTAATCATAAACGATAACACACACATAACGACTACCACCTCTACTTCTTGTTCTCATAGGTCCATATAAGTCTATATGCAAAAGTTCAAGAGGGTGAAGTGTACTAACGACCTTTTTGGATTTGAAGGAGCTTCTAACATGTTTGCATCTAGCACATTCATCACATACTTTATCAAAGTCAAATTTCATGTTAGGAAAGCCTTCAACTAAGTCAAGTCTCTTAAGTGTGTTAAGGGTTTTAGCGCTAACATGTCCAAATCGTTTATGCCACAACCAAGGATCATTTTTCATTACACTCATGCAAGACATGGTATGACCGAATAAAGTGCTTATGAAGTAAAACCTCTAGGACTCGAAATTGGACAGTGAAACGGACTGTTTGAATGTGGAATAAGGACTGAACTTTGGTCGGATAAGGAGGAATTAAACGGTCGAGAGGACTGTTCAATTCTTGTTGAGAACCTTAAAAGTAAAAAAATTTACTTGAGCCCGGTTTTGCATTCAACAAATACCTTTTGATGGGCGTAAATTGAACAAGATATGTTTTAATCCGAACACGAAACAATAGATTAAAACTAAGACTAATCCCAACACTAGGTAAAGGACTCGTCCAACCTCAAGCACTAAGCAAAGAGGACTATTCAAGCACTAAGCGGAGAATAGAATTTTGATGAAGAAAACACTTGGTTTCTTACTTGGTTTTTAACAATCAAATCTGAATTTTTCCATGTCCAAACCTTGGCTTTTATACTACAAGCCATACAATCTAGACCCTCAAAAGTTAACTAAGATCTAGGGCTCACAATTGAGCTGAAAAACAACAAAGAAAACGGCCCTCTAGGCCTTACATGACTTACACACTCTTACACAAGAAAATGACATAAAGTAAAAGCATAAAAATACAACCTTCCTTTGGTTTGTTCTATTGACTTATTTATGATTACAATGGACCTCTTTGAAGCTCTCAAAACCGACACATGCTCTTGGTAGACTTCCAAAGGTGTTTTTAGAACTTGCTTGATCAAAAGAGGAAAGGTTGAAAGTGACCCCTTGTTAAGCCTCACAAACCGTGTAGATGTCTCTATCACTCGGTTTTGTTGCATTTTGTTTCATTATTAGTGGCTCTATTAGGAAAGGTTCCCTAGACAAAAATACTCCAAATTCTCCCTAGAATTGAGTAGTAACATTTTTCGACATGAGTTCTTAGACGGATTTTTCGTTCGACCTCGTTTTGCGTGACGGGGTCAAAATCGTGGCTTGCTTCTCTTCAACTTAAGTCGATTAAATAAACATCTTTGACACGTCTTCCTTCAAGAATTACCTCTTTGGTTGTAACATCAATAATTCAACACAAATTTGCACTAAACACAACAATGTTTCCACGATCACACAATTGAGAAATGATAAGGAGATTATGTTTCAAACCTTTGACAAGCCGCACATTGTCGACACAAAGTAACGATGACTTACCAACATTTCCAATGCCTATTACATGACCAAACGTTACCGTGCCACCATTATAAGCTTCAAGTGAGAGGAATTGGGTTTTGTCTCCTGCCAAGTGGCGAGAACATCCACTATCCAAGTACCAATTGCGGCCACCTCTCACCAAGCCCTACACAAGATTTAAACTTTTAGTTTAGGAACCCAAATAAATTTGTTGGGTCCCTTTTTACGATCTACTTGTGTTAGTAAGTCTTTACGAATCCATATTTGTTTTACAACTTTAGTGTTTTTGTCAATGTCATAGAAACATTTTTTACAAGCTTTAAAAACATGACCAGTTTTACCACAATAGTTGCAAATTGTGTATTCGGGAAGACCTACATATTTCCTCCTTCGAAAGTCGGTTTTGCTAGGATCCGGTGTCTGAATGTAACAGTGTGACTGACTGTTCCATTTAAAACCGAGACCGGCAACTCTATCACATCTCTCAGACTGATTTGTGAGGGAATTTAAAACGTTTTGACTTTCTTCCCATTTTTTTCGATACATTCCTAGTCTCAACAAGTTCCTTGCTTAGTTCGTCGACTTTAAAAGTGAGATACTTGTTCTTGTCTTTAGAACATTCAAGCTCCTTTTTCATTATAACATATTTGGATTTTAGCTCTATGAAAGTCTCAGATTTTTGTTGAACATTTAGCTTTAGACTTGAGATGCATCTATCTAGGTGAACAATCTTGGATCTAGAAGAACTACATTCGGGCGATTCATTTTGAATTTTAACAAACTTTTCATGAAGCATTCTAATCTCCCTTTTGTAGGCATCAATGTTAACTTTAAGACACTCATTCTCATTTGTTAGATTAGTGACTAGTTCATTTGAGGTTTCTTTATTAGTGTCAGAGGTAACAGTCAGAGATACTGTTGCTTTATAACCTTCTACCTCATCAACTAAGTCATCAACCACACCATTAATCATGGATTGTTCTTTTAGAAGTTTATCACGTTCTTTTGTTATCATGGACATTTGCATAATCAAGGTGGTGTTGACATTCTCGAGCTCAGAAACATCATTTGGAGTTGACTTAAGACACTCTAGTTCTTTAGACAATTCTTTGTTCAATTTCGTTACTCTTTTTTATCTCATCATGCATCTCAGAGGTAACAGTGACACTGTCTGTTGCTTTCAGCTCGTGTTTAAAGAGAACATTTTCTTGAGCAATTTCCTCAATATCTTCTTGCATGACATCGAACTTTTCAGTTTGAGATCGACACTTATCAAATAATTTATCAAGAAGCTTACATACCTTGTCCTTGGAGTAAGTTCTAACCTTGACTTTTAAGAGTTTTACCTTGTCGTCGGAGTCGGAATCGTTGGGATGAGCCACTAGACACCTAAGATCTTCGATTTTTGAGGAATTGGAGGTTTTGTTTTTTTGCATGATTTGTGAGACACATTTTTGCCTCCAACTCCTCCTCAACTTGATCATCGTCCCCGGAGTCGGACATTCCCCAAATGGCGGACATGACCTTATGCTTGTATTCCTTCTTAGCCTTATCTTGCTTATCCTTATACTTAATCTCATCCCACTTTCGACATTCTTTAATTTGATGGGTTTTGTCACCACATTTAAAGCATCCAATGGTGGTAGTAGATCGTTTCTTAGAAAAAGCGTTTTTTCGTGTAATTGTTGTTGAACTTTTTATGTCCTTGGCCATTTACCATTCCTACTATGTTCTTAGAGAACATAGCAAACTCATCTTCCTCTTCATTCTCATCATCAATTGAAGAGGATGTTAGAGCAAGACTCTTTCCCTTTGAAAATAATAGACCATAACCCCAAATTAGACCTCTCTAATTAGGTTATCAAAATCTTTATTTTATAATTTATTGGATCTATGTAATATTTAAGCTATTTTAAATCTAAAAGAAGAGGAAAAATAATATTTCCTTACCTTGAGAAATGGTAGTATTTGGGCACAACAAGAACTCCTACCTTGTTGTTCTTGAGCTTAAAATAATTGGCAAGATCCTCCATCTTTAAGTGTCCAAGGTAGAACACCTCCTCTCATAAGCCCCTAAGAACTAAACCCAAAATCCTAAATATATATTAACTAGATATATTATTTAGGACACCCTTGATAATATGTAAATATTACTAACAAACTTGGTAAAAATATTAGATTTATAATACTAACTCTTAGTATGTGATTTCTAATATTTTAGGTTTTTAAAGAGATGAACACTTTTATTTTTCTCCACATGCAAAAGATAAGTTCAATAATGAACAATGAGAAGTGGAGTAGTGTATGGGAGGCCGGATGGGGGGGAGTATTTGAGGGAGTTGTGAGTTGAGTTTTGTGCCCAATAGAATTAGGCATAGGTTAGACAAATTTTGTAATGGGAAGAGCACCCAATGGAATGCTTGCAATAGTAATAATTGTATCTAACAACACACAATCACACTACCATTTACACGGTCCAAATGACCCATTTACGGGTTTATGTTGGTTCTTATATTTGTCGCACAAATACGTGTAATTTTTATTTAAACATCGTTTTATGTTTAAATTCTTCCCGATTAATTTCGTCTAAAACACTCCGTAAAAATACTTGTACAACTTCACATATATTTTACGTACCAATACTAATCACATTAGTCAATTAGTACCAATTTAACAATTAACTGCTTAATTATTAATTCTCGTCTCAAATAATTTATTATTCAATTATCGTATAATTAAATAATAATTTTCGCGCCTCGAGTTCACAACTCGATATCTCTCTAAATTAATTAATCGACTAACTCTTAGTCAATATATCAAGGGACTATTTTACACTATATCTCATACAATTAATTAGCTTTCGTGTTAGGGATCGTTCCTTTAGGTGTGAGTGAAAGGGATAAGCTGAACATCGCCGTCCCACGACAGTAACGTCAAACCCTAGTTGGCCAACCGTTACCGATGTACGTTGATCAGCTGACTAGTATTGCCAATAAATATCCCATGCATATTCCTTAATGAGATTTAATAATATTATCATGCACTATTGTGGAAGACAAAAACTCCAACAATCTCCCATTTGTCCGAGACAAGTTGTGCGATGATAATAACACACAATTGTGGATAACTCCTTATCCCAACAATATCCTGCTTGTACTATACAAGGGTGTGTTACCGATTATCTTGTCCATTTTAATAACAATCTCCCACTCAATGCAAGGTATCTTTCAGGTCGCACTTGCACATGAACATATCGTGAGTGATTTTATCGATCGGGAGTGTGACTGCAGGACCGGAAAAATCTACCATAGATTACTTCCGAGCGTGGCCACGCATTTATCAGTCACAACTCCTCGAGTGGCCTAGAGATGTTTAAACCCAACGTGGGTGGACAATTCATGTCTGCCCTATCTATCCTTTTGCTCAATACAGATCACCATGACCCAGTAGATGCCCTTTGGCCTACTTTCACGGCACGACCTAGGACAAAAATCAAAGTTACTCGGAAACTGCACTTGCTCAAATAATAGTCTCCAGTTTAAAGAATCGACTCATAGGAATATCATAGAAGTCCCTGCCACGACCAGGCGTCTGTAATAGATCTAAGGGACTCTATAAATGTCATTGCCCAGCAGAGTGTCCCACAGTCTGCCTATGTAAACGACTAGTCATCCTTATGACCTTATGGTGCTGAACCTATTCACTTGAATTGGGGTTCAACATTGTGTAGGGGCTAATACAATGTTCATCCTATTCACTTGAATTGGGGTTCAACATTGTCTCCACAACCAATTCGGATAAACAAGCTATTCATGTTTTCCGTCAAACTGATTAATTGAGTTCTTACAGAGACTCAAACAATGAATGCGATCTTGACTTACGTAAATATTAATACTATATCAAATATTTACATAACGATCTTCAGCAATTAAGGTATACTCCTCAATCACATTGAGATGACATAACCATCATGTCTACCTTATGCCAACAACTTTGGTTAGAGGATTAGCAACAGTTGCATCACTCTAATTTCCATTCCTATTTTCCTTTTGTTCTATGCAATATTTTCATCATATATAACCTTTCTGAGTACATGTCTAAACAAGTTTTTAGACTTTGGCTCTAAAGCCAGTCAAACACTCCCACTGTTTTCACAGTCTCTCGGGAGACGATATTCTGCTAATAGAACTACTCTAGTTCCATTAAACTCCGGATATCAACTGTCTCTTTTACAACATCGGATGTTGTAATTTACTTAGCTTTCGTTCATGATTTATACGTATAATTCTTATACAAATCCATCATATGACATCTTTTATGTATAACTTCTTATACATGTATAACTTCTTGTACATATATGTATACCTTCTTATACATATTATTCTTTATTATGCACATAACACTTTTACATGCGAACCATTTCTTAACAAGGCCCATGACATCTTATAAGCATAGGAAGGTTATCGTGTAACCCTTTTACACGAAATTCATAAATTCCTCCAAACTACAAGAGTAAATCCTCAGTGCTTCACAAGTACTCAAGGATGCTCTTGATAATCATCTAGTGACAGTCACTAGTAAATGATTGATTGGTAATGACTTCTCATATTCTCAATATGATAAGTGCCTGACGGAAGCAGCTTTTAGCATATTTAATAGATCCTGCAGCGGAAGCAAAAGAGATCATATTTTTTGTTCAACAACTTGAACGAGTCAAAAATCTTATCACATAAGTCTCTTGACTATAATGTTAATATCCATGGAGATCTATCTCATTAGATCCGGATATTTAAGATGCGCCATGTTACTCTCAAGTATTCACCCGAGAATAATTCTAGTCACTAATATGTCAAACACATATTTAGACTAAGAAACATCACCTTAGCTCCCACTAAACTCCATGTATCATCATGGTACCTCGACAACTCGAGTAATACCATTCTGATTGACGACATGATTGAACCCTAAGTTCTAACTCTTTGACGTATATAAGATCACAAAAGGGATCTTTCAAGCATGCTAGGCTTCTTAGCATTGACAAGATCAACAAAACTTCTCCCTTCATGAGTAACATTCAAGGATAAAGTTTCATTATTATTTTGTCGAATCTCATCCTCATGAGAGGCTATATTGCTAAGAACATACGAATTGATAAAGGCATTTGGGTTGTCATAAATTCTCTGTAACCAACTCAAAATTAAAACATCTTATGTAACCTTTATGACAAGATCAAGGTAACCTAATTTGGTGCAAAGTATTCGCCCCAAATCAAGTCTTGAAAACATCTCATCTTTCCTTCCTTATCACATCTTGTGCAAGAAGACCAATTCGAATTGCATGGTGACACGCCATCACATAGAGTTCATACTATAGAAAAGCCTTTGATGAGGGTTGAAGATTCGTCACTTTCGAAAAGTAACGCAATATTATCGCAAAATTATCTCCTTATAACCACTGAGCCACAATAAAGAACGTCTTCTTGTATTATACTCAGTTTGTGGGTCTTGGACTTCCGTAAGTTCAAAATTTCTCCCACTCTGTCTTTCGGAAAATGAAAATCTTTCTAGAAATACAGCAATACGAGCCACAAACTTTTTTTTCTCGTTTTGGAGGAGTAAAAACCAAGTGGTTCAATTTTGGATAATCCTCACAAATACATAAATTGGTTCTAAACATAAACATTTATGGTCCCAAATGTATAAAAATGACAAGTTAGGGACCCTCCCTATCTATATCTCATATGGAGTCATTTAGGCTATTATAGTCGGGTTTTAAACTGTTAGTGAGAAAATAGCTTACAAAATTGCGAAAACCTCAAACTATATCTCATAAAGTTCGGTTTATCTTCTTGACTACACCATACTCTATGGTTCACAATCTTTTTAGTGATCATCAAGGTCATTACTTGATATTACCCATTTGACCTTCAAAGTCATTACTTTGAAATTTCCGATCAACATTTTTCAACTTGTCGTACTTTTGGTTTACTACTTCATTTTGAAAATATTCCACGTTTCAAAAATCACTTCTTTGTCTTACTACGTAGATACGAAGTATTCATATCTACTTAACATTACGGTAAAAGTAACGAAGTATATATAACCTACTATTGGCCTTACACATCCGTATGTATATGGTCAATCACCTCACTATTTGTGTTTCTTTTCTACAAAAGAAAACAGAATAAATGCACACACACCATAAGATTCTAAATCAAATGGTTGTATGATGTGCTAATCATTTATACATTAATCGATTTACTTGAGGTTTTATCAATTGGGTTCACTGGATTAGAGACTTTAAAATCTACAAGATAGTATAATATTTAGTTTTCGTGAAGAATGTAAAATACCTCTTACTTGAGTGGTCTAAACCAACCACCAAGTTATCATAGGAGTAGGTACAACCTTTTATTTTAAATCACATGAGTGATGCCTTCTATGTATAAACATAGATGATTACATTCTTTTAAAACCAAATTTAGGTACATTTGTCCCTCTCGAAATCGTTGCTACTCTAGCATCATTTCGATACAAAAATGTCCTATGCTAGACGTCTTACGGTTTTTCAATTCTTATAAACTTCTTTACAAAGAAATGACATATACTTGGTATCTCATACCTAGATAGTGGAACTAGCCTATTCTTTAAGTAGATGTCTCTTTCAACTTTGTCGTATCACATACATCTAGGGTTGCTTCTTCGTAACTCCCACTCACTTTCACATTCCTCTTTGCTTCAACAAGAAAAAATGAATCTCATGAAGACCTCTCTTCATGTCATTCGTGATATTTTATATACTTAGTAAGAGTAAATTACTATAAAGTGAGTGCAACAGGTGACAAAATCTCAACTTCTTGCGAAATTGGACTACCTAACCGTTCAATTGTCATCATATGCCTAAACTCTTTAGCGCATAAACAATCGATTTGGCCTTTCTCGAAGTGAGCCATTTGACGGTATCATATTGGAGTATTCTTTCTGTTTTTGAAAACTCTTTTCGCAAACTTTTGAATTACTCTTGAGTAATTAAAACTAATATGTCATCATCATAACGGAGGTGTCACTTCTGAAATCAAGACTCTCTTGATAAAATGTGAATCCCTTTTAAACTCGTAATAAGAGCTTGCAATATGAAACCCCTTTGTAATATGTATGGACATTAAGTTATAAAATAATCGCAAAAATCGTTGTAAGCTTATGTAGGTGATTTCGTAAATCATGTTACCAATTATAGCTACCGAATTCCTTCAAAGAAACCGCTTTCTATGAAAGAACGAAACGAGTATAATAATAAATTGAGGATGAAGGAGGATGAAATGCACCATGTCATAGTAAATACATTAGGGGAAATGAACGAGAAATAAGGAAAATCAACATTCAATGTTATAAAAACTTGATAAACATTTTTAACAAGTCCATTTATATAATGACCTCTCACTAAATTATATAAATGATTCCAAGATCCGTTTTTAGACAAAAAATAGGCATCACTTGGGCGAAACATCCCATAATTGTGCATATTCGGTAAGTCAACGCTTGGCTAATTCTACCTTTAGAATTCTTGGTCGACGGATTTCAACAAACCCATCTACTAGACCCGGAATACATGACCGTCTTATACCCCGTTGCGTCCAATCAACTTTGGCGCGTGATAACCGTTATCACCCTACTTACCCGAGGTAAAAAGAGAACACCCCGCTTGGGCGAGCGTGGCTCTAATGAACAAGGGATTCATAGGTGTTAATAATTGGTAAGGCTATTCTCAATTTTAAATTAAAAGAATGTGAGAGATCTTGTTAATTAGTTATCATTCTCCTTTAAGTGAACTAACTAGTTGAATCTTCGATAAGTTTAAATCGATAATAGAAAGATAAAAGCATGAAACCAAATAAAATGCATATGTGGTGATTTCGGCATGAAAAACTAGCATAAACTAAATAAAACATGCAAAAACGGATAAATCCTAGTATGACCACCAAGCTAATCAAATCAAATAGACTATTACATATTCGGAAACAAACTTTTTGTTCCCTAGGATCTTCATTGGAACATATTCCAAGCATGCACCGTCTTGTGGGATTTGGAACCTTTTCCAAAATAGACTCCGTCTCGATGTAAATTCCGTCTTTTGGAAATGCCGGTAAAAATAACTATTACAATCAAATTACATAGGTATTCCTATTATACATTAATTAATTAAATAAATAAAAACTATTAAGTAATTACAAACCGACGATACGAGATCGTATTTAAATTACAAACAAACCGATATTCCCATACATTTCGGGTAATAACGATTAAAATAAACTAGGCCATACTAGGTACAAAAATTGCATAGATAATTAAATAAATGACTTCATTCATTCAACAATAAAAATAAATAAAATGCTGTAACTTTTATGCCTAAATCGCCCCTTTAGCATAATCTTTTAAAAATAGCTCGGTTTTGCGGAATTTATCGATTTTTACTCGTTAAAATCAATAATCAACACTTAAATCTCATTTAAGCTCAAACTAATTATCTAAACTGATTTAGAACTCAAAATTAGTCCACACTAATTTCTTAATAAGAATTAGTTTGAATTGATATTATCCATGTGCTATTTAAATCGGTTTTTATCACGACCTTGATAAACAATTCAAAAATAATTTTAACCATTACAAAATTTTGACACAAAAATTTTTTACATTATGGAACTCTCCCAGGGACCTAAAAAAGGTCAAAAATTTAGTCCAAAAATTTCGAATTAGTTTTATGAACAAAAACATCCATATTTATCGGTTTTTATTGAATAAAATCCAATAAACATCAAAAAGTGTGAAAACTTTTTCTAAATTTCACTTTTATCATATAAAACATATTTTGGAATATACCAAAAATTTTCATACCCATAAAATTCAGTTTATTATTTTTGAATAAAATAATCGTTTTTTATCGATTTTTAACCAATAAAAATCATTAAACATGCAAATCTTCATAACTTATTACAAAATTTTACAGAACATTTGTAAAAATTTCATGTGATAACATATAAAAATTTCAAGGTCAGAATCCAAGTTTAACTATTTTAGTTAATCTCTTAACCAAAATACGATATTTCCGACTCAGTTTTCCATAAAAATGATTAAAAATAGCAAAATAATTCCGCAACTCACCAAATTTGACCACAAATCATTTGAGATCAGAAGGTATGCATGCAAAATATTTCGTGAAAAAATCTTCATTTTAGCACAATTTTTGAAATTAAAATTATCTCATAATTAAATAAAAATGCTTAAAATTAACATGCATAATACAAGGCAAAGCTCTTGATGCCACTTAAAAGACTATAACCCCAAATTAGACCTCTCTAATTAGGTTATAAAAATCATTACTTTATAAATTATTAGATCTATGTAATATGCATGTAATATTTAAGCTATTTTAAATCTAAAAGAAGAGGAAAAATAACATTTTCTTACATTGAGAAATGGTAGTATTTGGGCACAACAAGATCTCCTATCTTGTTGTTCTTGAGGTTAAAATAAATGGCAAGATCCTCCATCTTTAAGTGTCCAAGGTAGAACACCTCCTCTCATAAGCACCCAAGAACTAAACCCAAAATCCTAAATATATATTAATGTAGATACCTTGTATCTGCTTAGACTCCAACAAACACCCAATGATTATCGGACTAAAATGTTTTGGAATCGCGATGTTTGATCGACAGTTTGTGTACAACTTTACGTCGGAAAACTTAAAACGATTTCGAAAATAAAACATTTCAAAACTTTTCAAAAGTACCTGGAGTGTTTAATGCATGACGACGGGGCCGCAATGACACTAACTAGAGTCAAAACCGACACCGGACCAAAAACCGACTCAAAAATTAAAATCCCGACTCCAACAACGAGTCAAACCGAGTCAACCACAAAAAACAAACCATTTCAAACCTTCTATACTAAGATTTCCCGGATTCATGAATGGTAAAGTACCAAACATGTGACTATAAATCCTAGGATAGAACAAATCATGATTGTACTTGTGTGAAAGTGACAGGACAACTCGAAGACCCGCGACGTGGCTCGCGCCTCTTTGAGCAACCCAGGTGGTCACGTCGCTCAAAACTCACACAACCACTCATTTTCCTATAAATACCCCTCAAATGCCCCCATTTGAGAACTCACGCGAGTGTCCGCCCCCTCTGTTCTCCCTTAAAATTCTCGACTCGACTTCTTAAGTCACAATCCGACGCGTATTTACGACCTACTGATCGTAAATACAAGCCTTACACATTGTTTGGTACTGTCATCGTGCATTAAATCACTTGACCGACCACTTCGACCAATACACCGTCACTAAACTTAATAAAACACTCTTTTTACTTACCAAAACGGTTTTAAACCGAGTTTTTTCCGACCAAACGAGTTGTTACACTTACGTCGGTTTCTCGCCATAAGCAAACATGTAAGTATGAGGGTGTAAAAATCCTTCTTTTATCATGTCTTCATTTGTTTCATGACTATAACATGCTAAAAAATGCATGACATGATCCAAAACATGAGATAAACAAGCCAAAACTGAGTTTTGGGCTGAGGCAGAAGCCCCTTATAGTGCACAAAGGCTCGTGCCTCAATGGGGTGCCCAGGTCAGAACTCAACCGTGTTTGTTCTTGTTGGAGTTAGTGTCTTTCACAATAGTGCGTTAACATAATAAATCTCATTAATGGAATATCATCAGATATTTAATTATTTAATCCTCGTCAGTTGATTAACGTAAATCGATAACGGTTGGCTGACTAGAGTTTGACGTTATTGTCGTGAGACGGCGGTGATTAACTGACCACTTTCGGTCACACCTAAAGGAACGAACCCCAATAGACAACTAATTAATTGTATGAGATAGAATGTATTTAGTCCCTTGATTTGTAGACTAAAAAGTTAGTCGATTATTTTTAGAGAGATTTCGAGTTGCGAACTCGAAGAGCGGCAGTTATTATTTAATTATGCGATAATTGAATAATAAGTTTTGGGAGACGGGTTTTAGTCAATTAATTGTTAATTCACTAAAATTGTACTAATTGATTAATGTGATTAATATTAGTACGTAAATAATATGTGTAGTGGTACACGTATATTTACGGAGTGAATTGGACGAATTAATTATGGAAGTATTTAAACATGATACGATGTTTAAAATAAAAATTACACGGATTTGTGCGACAAATATAAGAACCAACATGGACCCGTTAATGGTCAAGTGGATCGTGTAAAATAAGAGTAGTGAATGATTACTCACATAATCATTTCACCTTATTTTGTATACTACCATAATTTATCTTATATAAGAGTTTGCATGTGATGTAAGATGAAAACCATAAGACAACATTTGTCCACTCCTTCATTCCACTTCCACCCGCCACTTCCCTTCCTTTTCACTCCATCTATTGTTCATTTATTTACACTACCTCACTTCTTCACTCAACATTTTTGCATGTGAACAATTCTCCAACATCTCTCTAAAAATATTACTCATCTTTACTAAGCTTGTTAGTAAAAAATATATTATTACTAAGACTAGTTAGTAATATTACTAATAATATCAAGGGTACAATATTAACATGTTCTAGTTCAATACTTGTTATTATTATTGGGTTAGTTCTTGGGTGCAACAAGAAGGAGATCTTCTTTTTGATGATTTGCAAGGAGGATCTTCCATTTGGTATAAGCTCAAGAACAAGCTAGTAAGGTGAACTATTTTGTGCCCTTTTTACCACAAATTCAATGTAAGGAAATTGTTTTTTCTTATACTTTTTTTTTATGCTTTCATATTAGCATGCATGTTGCATAGATCACCTAAATAACAATTTATGAGGTAAATTAATTTTATTATAGAGTCTAATATGGATCTATGATCTTTCAAGTGGTATCAGAGCTTAGGCTTGTAATTTGCATGTTGATTTTAAGCATTTTAATGAATTATGAGATAATTTATAAAAACTCAAAAATTGTGTTAGGAGAGGTTTTAGCAGAAATTTTTAGGACATGCATACCTACTGATCTAAAAAGGTTTGTGGTATGTTTGGCGATTTTTGAAGTTATTTTGCTATTTTTAATGTTTTTTGGTAGAAAACCGAGTCAAAATGTCGCATTTTAGTTAAAAATTGACTAAAAATAGTTAAAGTTGATTCGGTGCATGGATTTTTTTATGGTATTTCATGCATGTTTTCTATTGATTTTATGAAAAAGTTGAAGGTTGGTTCGAATTTTTTGCATGTTTATTGATTTTATGAGATAAAAGTCGATAAAAGTCAAATTAATTAATCATAATTTCGAAACTTTTGATTCTGCCCATGATAAATTTATGTACATTTAAGAATATTATTTAAATGTTAAAAGTGATTTTGCATGTGTGTTTTCACTTTGTTTTGATGTTTATTGGTTTTAGTGGTTAAAAATCGATAAATATCGATCTTTTTCTTCACAAACTTTATCCGGAATTTTTGGGAAATTTTTCTGACATTTTGGTGTTCTTGGGAGTGTTTCAGAATAATAAAAATTTTTGTTTCAATTTGTTTGAGTAATTTTTCAATTATTTTGGATTTTTACTTAAATATTATGATTTTATCGATTAAATTAGCAAAATATCACCAAATCAAACTAATTATTTATCATAAAATTAGTGAGGACTAATTTTGAGGTTCAAAATAGTTTGGACAATTAGTTTGGACTTAAATGAGATTTAAGAGTTGATTATTGATTTTTACATGTTAAAAATCGATTAAATCCACAAAAACCGAGATGGATACCAATGAATGATATATAGGGCGATTTTGGCATCATTTTTCATCATTTTAAGCATATTTATTCAATTTGAATGAATTATTGTCATTTATTTAAAGTATTTATCTTGTTGTACCTTGTATGGCCTAGTTAATTTTAATCGTTATTACCCGAAATGAATGGGAATATCGATTTGTTTGTAATTAAATATGATCTCGTATCGTCGGTTTGTAATTAACTAATAGTTTTATTTATTTTATTAATTAATGTATAATAGGAATAGCTATGTAATTTAATTGTAATAGTTATTTTTACCGGCGATTCCAAAATACGGATTACAACGAGACGAAGTCTATTTTTGGAAGGTGTTTCAAATCCCACAAGGAAGAGCCACTTATGGAATGAAGAGGCAAGGGACCAAGGAGTTGGTTTCCGAAATGTAATAGACTAGTTTTTATTAACTAGGTGGCCATACTAGGATTTATTCTTATGCTTACATGTTTGCTTGTTTTATTTTCGCGCATGCCAAAATCGTCATTCACATGCATTTTATTTTCGCGATTGTCAATTCACGTCATTTACATTCACCGAATTAATTCACTTATAAGGAATTTATGACTAAACTGACAAGATCTCTCACATAACTAAAATTGAGATTAGCCTTACCGATTAGTAACACCTATGAATCTCTTGTTCATTAGAGTCACGCTCGCCCAAGCGGGGTGTTCTCTTTTTACCTTGGGTAAGTAGGGTGGTAAACGGTTATCACACGCTAAAATTGGTTGGACTCAACGGGATATAAGACGGTCTTGTGTTCCGGGGCTAGTAGATGAATTTGAGGAAATTCGTCGACCAAGAGTTCTAGAGGTAGAATTAGTCAACGTGACTTACCGAATTTACGCAATTATGGGATGTTTCGCCCAAGCGATGCTCATTTTTGTTTAATATTTGGGTCTTGGAATCATTTATATAATTTAGTGGGAGGTCATTATATAAATGCTAAAACTTGCTAAACATGTTTTTATAAGTAATTTTTAAAACACTGAATGTTAATTTTTCCTTTTTGTTGTCACATTTTAATTCGCAATGGCAACTTCATCAACTCCATCGACTACTTCACTAGGCAAAGATTCATGGCTAAGGTCCGTAATGGACAAATGTATTTTAAAAGATGACGGTAGTAACTTTCTTGAATGGGAATCCAACATCAAAAGTGCCGCGTTGTCCGACAATGTGCTCACTTACTTGACCGATGCTCCTCCAATCGAGCCCAGTGCAAGAGCTTCATCGGCGGTGTGGACCGCCTATGATGACTATGTGAGGATGTTGAATGATATCAAGAATATGTTGATATTGTCAATATCCCCAATGCTCAAGCTATCATGCATTTTTTTAAATGCGTATGAGATTTTCATTCGTATGATCACTATGTTTTCACAAACACCAAAAGTCCGTCAATACGATGCGGCAGCATGCTTCTTTCAAGCTAAGCTTGAGAGGGGCCAAAAGGTTGGTCCCCAGGTACTCAAAATGTTCGAATATGTTGACATCCTAGAGCGTCTAGGGTGTATGATTCCTAAGACTCTTGTGGTGGATCTTATCCTCCACTCACTCCCCACCAAGTTTGCCCACTTTAGGGTAAACTACAACATGAATGACATGGATAAGAGTTACCATGAAATTCATGCACTCCTCACCCAAGCGGAGAGGGATATGGAGGCTAGTGGGAGTGAAAAAGGAGATGTTTTAACCATGAAGTTAAATAACATGTCCCTTGGAGTCAAGAAAGGAAAAGGGAAGGAAAAGTCCCAATTCAAGAAATCGTCAAAGAAAAATGACAAGGGAAAGGGGAAGGCCGTTGAGAATGGCAATCCCAAGGCAAAAAGTGTCAAGCTCTCCGAGGCCGAATGTTTCCATTGTAATGGGAAGAGGCATTATAGGAGGAGTTGTCCCAAATACTTGGAGGATCTCAATGAAGGGCGTGTGACGCCTATTGGTATGATTTCCTCTCTCTATGTGATAGACGTTACTTATGCTTGTACTTCCACTTGGGTACTTGATACCGGATGTGGCTCTCACCTTTGTAACCATTTGCAGGGTTTAAGGGATGTACAAGCACTAGCAAAAGGTGATGTGGATCTCCGCATGGGCAATGGAGCTAGAGTAGCTGCCGTTTCCGTGGGGACCTATGTGCTCACTTTAGCTAGTGGTTTAGAGTTGTATTTAAATAAGTGTTACTTTGTACCAACTTTAACAAAGAACATCATCTCCATTTCCGCGTTAGACGCGGAAGGCTTTTGTTTTATGATTAAGGACAAGTGTTGTACTTTTTTTTTTTATGATGTGGTTTATGGTAAAGTCATTTCAATTGGAGGCATTTATGTTTTAAATGATGTTAATTACGTTTATCATGTGGAAACTAAAAAGCTCAAAACGGGTGATCCAAACGAATCCCACCTTTGGCATTGTTGTTTAGGCCACATAAACGAAAGACGCATTAAGAGACTTGCTTCATCAAAAGTGCTCAAACCATTTGGTTTCGAATCTTATGGTACATGCGAGTCTTGTCTTTTAGGCAAGATGACTCGTGCACCTTTTGCGGGAAAAGGGACACGAGCTAGTGAGGTTTTGGCTCTCATACATACGGATGTGTGTGGACCATTAACCATCACAGCTAGAGGAGGTTTTCATTACTTTTACTGATGACTTAAGTAGATATGGGTATGTCTACTTAATGAAGAACAAGAGTGAAGCCTTTCACAAGTTCAAAGAGTTCCGAAATGAAGTAGAGAACCAATTGGATAAAAAGATAAAGACCCTATGGTCCGACCGTGGTGGTGAGTATTTGAATATTGAATTTGATTTACACCTAAACGATTGTGGTATAGTATCACAATGGACTCCTCCTGGCACACCGCAATTAAATGGTGTGGCTGAAAGGAGAAACCGAACTTTACTTGATATGGTTCGGTCAATGATGAGTCTAACCGAGCTTCCTAGTTCATTTTGGGGTTTTGCCCTCTTGTCTGCAGTATTTTCACTAAATCGAAGCTCGACTAAAGCGGCCGATAAGACTCCATATGAGATATAGACAAGGAAAGTCCCTCATTTGTCATTCATGCGTATTTGGGGTTGCGAAGCATACGTTAAGATCAAGTCTGACAATAAGCTTGCACCCAGGTCTGACAAATGTCTTTTTGTAGGATATCCAAGGGAAACACGTGGCTATTACTTCTACAATAAACACGAGAACAAAGTGTTTGTGGCTCGTGATGCTGTCTTCCTAGAAAAGGAGTTTATTTCTAGGAGACAGAGTGGGAGAAAATTTGAACTTGAAGAAGTTCGAGAGCCACAAACCGAGAATGAGGTAGAGGAGAACGTGGAGGATAGCATTCCCTCTTCCTCTGAAATGGTAATTATTCCTAGAAAGTCAAGTAGGATTTCTAATCCACCTGATCGCTACCTTGGTAACATCGAAGAGGATGGTGTTTTATTACTTTTTGAAAGTGATGAACCCACTACCTACAAATCGGCCATGTCTAGTCCCGACTCCTCGCTTTGGCTAGAAGCCATGCGGTCCGAAATGGATTCCATGTACGAGAACCATGTATGGGACTTGGTGGATTTACGAGGGATCTGCGACCCCTTCGGTGTAAATGGATATATAAAATTAAGCTCGGCGTGGATAAACATGTGGATGTTTACAAAGCTAGATTGGTGGCAAAAGGTTTCACCCAAGTTCATGGTTTACACTATGACGAAACCTTTGCTCCAGTCGCTATGCTTAGGTCCATCAGGATAATCTTAGCGGTTGCCGCATTTCATGATTATGAGATTTGGCAAATGGATGTCAAAACCGCCTTCTTGAATGGGATTCTAGAAGAAGAGGTGTACATGATACAACCTGAAGGTTTTGTGGATACATCTAACCCTAAGAAGGTGTGTAAGCTTAAAAAGTCCATCTATAGTCTTAAACAAGCATCTAGGAGTTGGAATCATCGCTTTGATCATGTTATTAAACAATATGGTTTCACTAGAAGTGTGGAAGAACCGTGTTTATACATGAAGTTTAGTGGGAGTAAGGTTGCATTCCTTGTCCTATATGTGGATGACATATTTCTCATTGGGAATGATGTTCCATCACTTACTTCCGTTAAGGAGTGGCTAGGGAAACACTTCCAAATGAAGGACTTGGGAGAGGCACAACGAATCTTGGGTATCCGGATCTATAGGGATAGGTCCAAGAGGATACTAGCATTCAGTCAAGAAGCTTAAATTAACAAAGTTCTTGATCGGTTCAATATGAAAGACTCCAAGAGAGGATTTCTACCTATGGGCCAAGGGATTACTTTGAGCAAGTCACAGTCTCCCTCCACCCCTAAGGAAATTGAACACATGAAGACCGTCCCTTATGCTTCCGCTGTTGGGTCTATCATGTATGCTATGATTTGCACTCGTCCCGACGTTGCGTATGCCTTGAGCATGACAAGTCGGTATCAAGCCAAGCCTGGTGAGAGTCACTGGATAGCCTTAAAGAACATCCTTAAGTATTTGAGAAGGACTAAGGATACGTTTTTAGTGTTTGAAGGATAAACTGAGGTGCGTGTAAGAGGTTACACGGACGCAAGTTTCCAAACCGATCGAGATGACATGAAATCCCAATCCGGCTATGTGTTTATGCTAAATGGAGGAGCTTTTTCCTGGAAGAGCTTCAAGCAAAGCATTACTGCGGATTCTACAATAGAGGCTGAGTACCTTGCAGCGTCTGAGGCTGCGAAGGAAGCTGTTTGGATTAGGCAATTCATGGAGGGGCTAGGAGTAGTCCATTCCACCAAAGATCCTATCACTCTATATTGTGATAACAATGGAACTATTTTTCAAGCCAAAGAGCCTAAGTCTAGTAACAAATCTAGACACATTGAAAGGAAATACCATGTAATTAGAGATTATGTGGAAAGGAAGGAAATTGACATTTGTAAGGTTGGGACAGATGATAATATTGTTGATCCTTTAACCAAAGCCTTTATCAAAGGCTAAGCATGATGGTCATGTCATCGCTATGGGATTGAGACGAGTACCAGATTTTCTTTAGATTATGGATATCTAATAATTGGACAGTGTATCTTTTATTATATATATGATAATCACATTCATAGTTTTCATATTCATTCTTTTATAAATATTTTATTTAGTGTGACTAAATTTTAATACCTTGTTTATCTGAATAAGTTGTGGAGACAATGTTGAACACTATTCAAGTGAATAAGATGAACATTGTATTTTGTCCCTAGTCACTTAATGAGGTGACGTCTCGGAGTGACTAGATTGTAAGTCGATTGATGGTTGTTCAACACCATAAGGTCATACGTGATGACTAGTCGATTACATAGGAAGAGTGTGTGACACTTTGCCGGACAGTGACCATTTAGAGAGTCCTTAAGCTCTATTATAGACGCCTGGTCGTGGCGGGGATCTCTAAGATGTTCTAATGAGTCGATTCTTTTGACTGGAGACTATTATCTGAGCAAGTGCAGTTTCCGAGTGACTTTGGTTTTTGTCCTAGGTCGTGCCGTGAAAGGAGGCCAAAAGGGCATTTACTAGGTCATGGTGAGTTGTACTGTGCAATAGGATAGATAGGGCATACAGGAATTGTCCACCCACGTTGGGTAACTATATCTCAAGGCAATTCGAGGAGTTAATGACTACAAATGCGTGGCCACGCTTAGAAGTAATCTGTGAGAGATTTTTCCGGTCAGGAAGTCACACTCCCGATCGAGAAAACCACTCGCGATGTGTTCATGTGCAAGTGCGACCTAAAAGACACCTTGCAATGAGTGGGAGATTAAAACGGACAAGAGAATTGGTAGCGCACACCTTGTGTCGGACAAGTGGGTGATTGTTGGAGTTAGTGTCTTCCACAATAGTGCATTAACATAATAAATCTCATTAATGGAATATCATCAGATATTTAATTATTTGATCCTCGTCAGTTGATTAACGTAAATCGATAACGGTTGGCTGACTAGAGTTTGACGTTATTGTCGTGAGACGGCGGTGATCAACTGACCCCTTTCGGTCACACATAAAGGAACGAACCCCAATAGACAACTAATTAATTGTATGAGATACAATGTATTTAGTCCCTTGATTTGTAGACTAAAAAGTTAGTCGATTATTTTTAGAGAGATTTCGAGTTGCGAACTCGAGGAACGGCAGTTATTATTTAATTATGCGATAATTGAATAATAAGTTTTGGGAGACGGGTTTTAGTTAATTAATTGTTAATTCACTAAAATTGTACTAATTGATTAATGTGACTAATATTAGTACGTAAATAATATGTGTAGTGGTACACGTATATTTACGGAGTGAATTGGACGAATTAATTATGGAAGTATTTAAACATGATACGATGTTTAAAATAAAAATTACACGGATTTGTGCGACAAATATAAGAACCAACATGGACCCGTTAATGGTCAAGTGGACCGTGTAAAATAAGAGTAGTGGATGATTACTCACATAATCATTTCACCTTATTTTGTATACTACCATAATTTATCTTATATAAGAGTTTGCATGTGATGTAAGATGAAAAACATAAGACAACATTTGTCCACTCCTTCACTCCACTTCCACCTGCCACTTCCCTTCCTTTTCACTCCATCTATTGTTCATTTATTTACACTACCTCACTTCTTCACTCAACATTTTTGCATGTGAACAATTCTCTAACATCTCTCTAAAAATATTACTCATCTTTACTAAGCTTGTTAGTAAAAAATATATTATTACTAAGACTAGTTAGTAATATTACTAATAATATCAAGGGTACAATATTAACAAGTTCTAGTTCAATACTTGTTATTATTATTGGGTTAGTTCTTGGGTGCAACAAGAAGGAGATCTTCTTTTTGAAGATTTGCAAGGATGATCTTATATTTGGTATAAGTTCAAGAACAAGCTAGTAAGGTGAACTAGTTTGTGCCCTTTCTACCACAAATTCAATGTAAGGAAATTGTTTCTCCTTATACTTTCTTTTTATGTTTTCATATTAGCATGCATGTTACATAGATCATCTAAATAACAATTTATGAGATAAATTAATTTTATTAGAGAGTCTAATATAGATCTATGATCTTTCAGTTCTCGTCTTTCCCCTTTAATCCATTTTTATATTTGTAATAGGTTTTTACCATTTCAAATATTTTCAAACCTTTTTTTCATTTTATTTCATTTGTTTTAACCATAAAACATTTTTCACCCTTGGTTCCTCATACCATGACGGTTAAATCCTTGTTTCGGTGATAATATTTGGTTAACAACATTCAAAAGGTTTTTTAAAGCCTTTTATTGCATTTTGGGAGGTATTTTAAAGCCTTTTATCATTTCTTTACATTTTCAAAACAAGCATATTAGCCACCAACACAAAGTCGTCCTTTGTTCTACATACCTTGCCGGATTTTAACCCGGGTACGATGATGAGTATCGACTAATTCATTCAGATGAACTTAAAACAGTTAGTTCATAATTATTTTCAAAACTATTCATGTCAAGCTTGTCAAGTTGAACCCGACACCGAATATCATCAAAATAATGATGATTATTCGAGTCTCGTTCCTCAAATCAACAAATGCGGTCTAAACGACCCTTTCAAACCAAATCGGGTCAAATACCCAGTGTTCAATACGTTTTATAAACGTTTTTCAAAAGGTCAGAACACGGCATACAACCGTTAGTTGACCCGCGCCTAAATAGGCCCCTTCTTTCTTATTTCCAAAACCAGGGGAGACTTCTTTGCACTGCCAACAGGCTCGCACCTCATGTGGCCGCCTGGTGCAGGGTCTGTTGCCTTCCCAGCATCAGTCTAGGACGATCCCGACTCCGGTTAGTCCGGTTATAGGACGGATCAGATGACTATTTGCTCATTCAAAATCATATTTGCAAAATGCTTAACTAAGACAAATGGATCACGTTATGCACCATAAACCTAATACGGTAAATGGATGTTTAATTTCCGTCTTGCATGCAAATCAACCATTAATCCAACTCGACATCTTATACTTGATACTTGGATTAAATCAACCGACTTAGAAAGCTCTCACATGTTAGGTTTAAATTATTGGATGCGCATTCATGCATTTAAACCGTTTTATCAACTTTTGCATTCAACTAACCAAGATCGATCTGTAGAGGCCGCTACCGCGGGCGGGATTGGGTATCTGATTTAAGGGCTTCCCAATACGTACCTTCACCTCTTATTCAGAAACTTTGGATAGTGGACGACCTTATCCAGGGCGTACGAGAGTCATTCTAGAGATAGGATGCTAAAGAGGGACGATTTCCTTATCTTTAGTACCTATGTCAAATGTTGCTTTGTGCTTCGATTTGATCGAGGTATAAAGTGGATTTCGAACGGGTTCCAAGCATCCCACAAATGCTTGGTGGCGACTCCGAACATCTCTAATCGTTTCGAAACCCTTACCGAGACGAAACTGACCGATCCAAAACGATCCGGTCAAAAGCATTTTTACGCCGCCGAGCGTGGCTTTCAAAAGACCGTTGCACGTCCGCAGATCGAACCGGACCTGCAGGTGGGCCATGTCCACAGATTGGCGACTCTGCTGGGGAAAACTAGGACACTTACGTCTTTGTGATGCCTAGATGGTGAGACTCGAACGAGGTCTTGGTTGGAATGCATTAATTGATATTACGGTCACGGTCGGGTTCCTTGTCCGGGCCTACAACCTAACCCTTTTCGACCGATTTGCTCGTCTCGTCGGCGTGAGTTTTCTCATCCCCGCGTTTTGAATACCGATTGAGTCAAGCATACCATTGATGTCACACATTTTTGTTTCGTCAAAGAGCTTTCATTACTTTCGAGCACGAGGCTAGGGCACCCTCCTTACACATTTTGTTTGTATTGGTATCCCTCTCGCAAATCGGGGTTTGATTGCTTGGTGTGTAACCCACCCTTCTAAGCCAAAACCCGTGTCAGCATAATGCATAATATATTGAACTGTGAGTGCTTATGTGCTACTTGATCATAAGTCCTTCCGTGTCATTTCCAAATTTTCAAAAACACCTTTTTGCGCCGTTATAATGGCCATTTCAAAACTCGGTCTTTTGCCGACCGTTGCACGCCTTTCTAGGCCGTCGTAATGACGATTTTCAAAACCGGTTTTCATAACCATTTCAACACGCCTTTCTAGGCCGTCGTAATGACGATTTTCAAACTCGGTTTTCATAACCATTTCAACACGCCTTTCTAGGCCGTCGTAATGACGATTTTCAAACCCGGTTTTTCATAACCATTTCAACACGCTTTTCTAGGCCGTCGTAATGTCGATTTTCAAACTCGGTTTTCTGCAACCATTTAAAACCACCTTTTTACGCCATTATAATCGCCGCGTCTAGACACAGACTTTAACCCGTCTCGCGCCGACAATGGGGCTTTCAAAACCCGAGAAAAGCACACACCCTTTTCTCGAGACACTTTCATGATCCCAAGGACCATGCACCGTGCGCGAGACCTCTTCAAACATTTCAAACTCGATTTTCAAAACATACAATTTTGAATTTCAAAAACCGTCTTGGGAGGCAATACTTTGTTTTCCGAGCCGATTCAAACTCGAACCGTCTTTTGCAAATAAACTTAAGACAACCCCTTTCAACTGACCGACTTGCGGAGATATCTATCTTCGGAAGCCGTCCACAAAGCGACAAATGAATCCTTTTGAAAATTTTTATTTTCGAAAACTTCAGTCTACCATTCCAATTCCGCCTCGTGTCTATCGAGTCGAAGCAAACGTACTTATGGGTCTTTACTTATGAGTTGTCTCACCACAAGACTTGTCCAATGGCGTCACGGCGCTACGATGGACACGTGTCAAAGGTTCGGTCAACACCGTCACGTCGTAAATCTAGTCAGTACCGAGGAACCACACACGGTCATCCTCGTCCTGTTGAGTCTGATCTTTGTGTCGTCCTTTGTGATGTCTGCGTTCAGTCTTTGAACCGTGTCGGATTGAGTTGTAATGTGAGCCGTTTTTCTGCCTCAGAGCCATGGCCCCATCTTCAACTTCGTCTGTCAACAACAACAACAATGATAACAACAGAGATGTCACGACTGCTCAGCTAGCCAGCCTGCTCACCGCTCTTAAGGTCACCCTAGATCGTGTCGAGACCCGTATCGACACCCTGGAAAACAAAGAAGCTAGAGAACATAACACTCCACCATTGAATTAAACTGAGAAGAGGCTCAAGGTCTTGGAAGAACAGCTCCTAGCCCGGGGTAACAATATCCATCTTGAGAACAACCGAAGGTTTGAACCTGTTGGGGATCAACTACCCGACAACTTTACCCTGACTGATGTACCTAAGTTCAAAAGAGTGGAGGTCCCGCTCAATCATATTCGTGCCTTCAAATACTACATGGCCATAAAAGGGGTCAAACAGGGGCTCTTCACCCGGATCTTCCCATCATCCTTGGAACCGATCCCTTGCCAATGGTACTACTCCCTTGACCCGAAGAACCTTACTACCTGGGATGAGGTCGCACTTGAATTTGCTAAGCAATACGCTGACAATGTTGAAATCCAAGCTAATACCCGTACCATTGAGGTCCTAACCCATAACGACAAGGAGGGATTCACCAAGTTCTTAACCCGTTGGAGGAGGGTAAGTACTCAGCTGGTCAGCAAGCCGAGTGAATCAACCTTGGTGGAAAAGTTCGTCAACAATCTCCGCCCAGTGTATGCCAACTTACTGAGGTATCAAAATATTAAGACCTTCCAGGATCTCCAGATTATGGGGACATGCATTGAAGATGACCTCCGGAAGGGTGTCTTGGCCAAGACCACTGGCAGAGGCTACCAGGGATCCACCTCAACCGGGTCTCGCCCTTATGGTCAAACAAACAAGATCGATGAGGTCAACCTCGTTGAACCATCTGCTAAGAGAGCTGAGCGCCCCCAGAGAGTGTTCAGTAATATAGGGTCAACTTATGCAAGTGCCCTGAAGAGGATCATGGACCAGGGAAAGTTACAACCAATCGGACCCACCCCAGATCTGACCGATGCTAAGAAATCCCGCTTTTGGAACCCCAATGCCTACTGTCAGTACCATCAAGGGAAAGGGCATGATACAGAAACCTGCTTCAAACTCAAACACATCATCCAAGACATGATTGAGAAAGGGGAATTGCCCTTACCCCCACCAACTAAGCCGAACAACAAAACAAAGCCACTCGGAATCCACGCCATCTCCAATGATGAACCAACTCTGGACTGTTCTCACCTCATCCTGCCAATTGATGACGAGGTGAACACCTTGGAGAAAGATCCCTAGGACGGGGTATTTTTGTTTAGTGCCGCAACTATTCTCACCATGTTCCGACAGGTCAAGGAATCCATAGCCAGGCTCGCCGAGAGGATTACCCGACTTGACGATGCCTACCGCCGGCTTATCTTCAATCCTCCACCACCACGCCCGAGGGAGAGTCCCCTGAGCGCCCAAAACAACCCTCACCAGGACGGATTAATCCCGCGACCATTCTGGCATGCACCTCACAATAATCATCCTCACAATAAGCATCCTCACAATAATTATCCTCACAATAATCAACCCCACAAAAATTACCCTCACAAAAATATCCCTCACAAAAATTGCCTACCAAAGAATACCCCTCCAAGGTGCCTTCTAGATCCTGAAATCAATGGCACTTGGAGAGATGATGTTGAAGATGTCTATATTGTCCCAGGGAAAGAGAAATGGGCGAAAGAGATCGGTCACCTTACCCGGTCCGGACGCCCCTATCAGAACCCGAACAATTCAGCGGTCGCTCCAAACGACCAAGTCGTCCCGGAAGTAGACACTCAACCAAGAGCTTCTGAGAATTCGAACTTCAAGCAGCTTCAGAAGGCAAAAGCCAAGATCTCGATCTGGCAACTGATCGCGACATCCTTTGACCATCGACAGGCTTTGCTACAGGCCTTGGGAAAATTAACTGTGCCCTCAACCTCTTCCCCTGAAGAAATAGTGACACATATGACGAGGGACGCCCCTGACTTGAACAACCCAGTCGTCTTCTCTGACGAAGACATCCTTCCCTTCGGAGCCAATCATAACCTTGCCCTGTACATTACCGTACAATATCTCAAGAAGAATGTACCCATGGTCCTTATAGATGACGGATCCGCGGTAAATGTCATTCCCCTCACGATTGCTCACAAGCTGGGTATTAAGGAAGCTGATTTGGTCCCAACAAATCAAGGAGTATGTGCCTACAACGGCACTCGTCGCGGGGCTCATCACTCTGACTGTCACGACCGGACCACTAGAAAGGCAAACCAGTTTTCAGGTGGTCGACATCGACCTCTCTTTCAATATGCTCCAGGGACGTCCCTGGATTCACGCCGTCAAGGCAGTTACCTCAACTCTCCACCAGAAGATCAGGGTCCCCTTCGACGGGAAAACAATCACAATCCTTGCTTCCCCGATCAAAGCTGTCATGAGAAAGGGAATAGCCTCCCAGACAATTGAGGAAGATGACAATGAAATGTGGGGATTCCAAGTTGTAAATGCTATAACTGATGAATCAACTCCCTTTGATTGTGACCCGTTCGCAAACCTCACGGTCAACCGCATCATGATGCGCCAGGGTTACTTCCCGGACTTGCCCCTTAATCCACTGAAGAGCACCTTACCTCCCTTGAAACAGGCTAAGGTCCCCAACATTCCCTTCAGACTGGGATATGAGCCTACCGATGAAGATATCCAGGAAATGAACCTCCTAGTTCGAAAACGCTAGAAGCACGGGGTTATCCTCCGTCCCTATCATCTGACCCTCAACGGATACTTTGTTCCCGAGGGAGAATCAAAGCTCTACCATGGTTTTCCGGAGCCGATCTATGACTCCATGGCCAAGGTCAGGTACCCGGGTGTGGAAGTCTTCCATGACTGCTATTTCATCCCCGACCACACTGAAGCTGCTTCAACCGAGTTTAAATCGTCGTCATACCTCGATGGACAAGCTATCACTCTCCTCTTTAGAGAAGATAACATCAAGCACCTCGACTATGAGGACATTATGAACATCGCCCTGAAGGACAATCAATTTGACCCAGCCGCCTTGATCTCCGACACTGACCCGGAGAAAGCTACACAGGGCTGGAGGAAAACCGTCAAGTGGACCGATCGCCAAGGTCGTATTCTCAAGATCACAACTAAAGAAGGCCCTATGTTCAAGGAGGAAGTGAAGAAGAATCTGAGTCTGAGTCGGAGTCAGAGTCTGTCATAGCTCCTAACACTCCTGATGTCCCAGTCAAGGTCCCTTTCCTGCTATTTTATCACAAGGTCGTGGCTGATTCAGAGGCTGAGTCTACAAAGGTCACCCCCACTCCCATGAAAGGTGACAACCTGGAGCCTGTTCCAGGGGCCACCTCCTCTGCTGTGTCACCTCTAACTGAACATGAGATGTTTGTCCTCTCCGAGCTTTTCGCTCGTGTCAACTTAATGAACGCTAAGTTTGCTTATGACTCGTCTCAATTTAACTGCAATGCAATTCTGAATGACTATGAGGAATTTGACTTGAGTGACTTCCCACCTCACCTAGCCAAAGAACTTGACAAACGGGAAACCAGAACCCCCATTATTGAGGAGACCGAACCTATTAACGTAGGGACCGACAACACACCTCAAGAAATTAGGATAAGGACAACCGTGGACCCCTCGAAAAGAAAACAGTTCATTGACCTCCTCCAGGAATATAAAGACGTGTTCGTCTGGTCCTACAGAGACATGCCTGGGATTGATAGAGAAATTGTAGAGCACCGGATACCCATTAAGCCCGGAGCTAAACCTGTGAAGCAGAAGTTACGCCGGATGCGTCCTGAATGGGCCTTGAAAATCAAGGAAGAAGTGGATAAACATGATGTGATCAATATTTGAGCATATTTAGTCCACGAATTAGCCTCGTTCCTTTGCTTTTTAGTGAATATTTGGGTCATTTACTATCTTTAGTCCTTTGTTTTGCATATTCTTTGAGGTTTTGTTTCCTTGGTAGGAGAGGAGTGCAAACCTTGCATTTCCATGGCAAAATAGAGCTAAATTGATCGTATCTAATGACCAAGCATCAAAGAGAAGACAAGAATAGAAGGCCTTTGTACATAATGTAGTAGATGGGCAACGATGAAGAAGATCCTTGCATCCCCGACAAAATCCCGGAGGATTGTTGGGAGAAGAGAAGAAGAAAAGAAGAAATGGAAGCTGACAAAGAATCCACTCATCCAACCACTCGGGACGCCCATCCAGAAGCTTCCCAGGACGCTCGTCCAAGATTCCCAGACGCCCGTCCAAAACTGCCAGAATCCGAGCGTCCAAGCTTGAAGGCCGGTTGTCCAGCCACCTGAGAATCCGCTCGTCCCGACCCTCGGACGCCCGGATTGTGTTACAGGACAACATGTCCTCTTCTTCCCTCCATTGAAGATGCGCATATTTTTGGAAGACTAGCAAAAACGAGACCCGCATCTTTTTCTGAGAGGAGCGATTCCTCAAGGACTTAATCGTCATTTAAGCCCTTAGTAACCCTAATTTGTGCACCTAATCCCCACTATAAATACCCCATTAGACTAATTAGGTTATCATGTTCTTCTTATCAATCTTTAGTGTAGTTTATATCATTCTAATCTCTTCTTAATCTTGTAATCAACTTCTAATCAAATATTAATACAAATCTCATTTCCTTAATTTCTCTTTTGTTCATCTTTTATTTTGGGTAATTGAAGATTATTTGGGTTTATTGGGAGATTGACAACCTTCCATCAATCATCAAATACTTCTTTTATTCTTTGCATTATTATTTTGGAATCATCATTAGGTATAACTCTCTTAATCCCTTTTTAATTATTGTTAATCATCTTCATTTATTCTTCATGTTTTGCTTTGTTAATATGATTGACAACCTTGTTAACATGTTAAACTTGATAATGAGTGAGTAGTTTCCTTAACTAGGGTTAATGGGTAATTAGGGGAAACCAACATGGGGGATGATTCATGCTTAATTTAATATGTTTTCATAATTTATTTGCTTGCTTGTTGTGATCTCAACTTATGCACATGTTATGTTTGATGAAATGCGAGTCTATGAATCCTTGCATTTTTTACCCATCACTTACCTTTTCAATGAGACTTGTAAGACATAAACCAACTCGAGTCTCATTAGACCATGCATATAGTTGAGTAGGGAGGATTAAGTCGACTTGTAGATGTTGTACAATCTAATCGATTCGGCTCCGGTACCTAAACCATTCCTAGGATTGTAAGATATAAAACAACTTGATCCTATCACAACAATAATTGCTTGCTTATAATTTGAGAATATGTTTGTATGATCAATTCCCATGAATCCCCTATGACCCCATGACACCCTAGTGCTTTTAATCAATTGTTTACATCTCATTTTAGTCATCTTGCTTGTTTACTTTAATTGTTATTTAGTTTAGTGATCTTCTTCTCTCAACCCAAATTGTGACACCCCTAGACACCGCTACTTGCAATCGAAAATCCTACATCAATACCCGTCCCATGGGATCCGACCTTTACTTGCCTCTTTAATAATAGTAGAGTTGTTTGGGAAGTTATAAATATTGTTTTGGTCTAGGTGCTCCTAACGACAAGTAACCGAAATCTAAGCTCAAAAGGGACCGACCAAAAATTGCGCCGTTGCCGGGGACGGTGTTAACTTGATTTGATTTTCTTAGACTGTTATTAGTTGTGTCTTTCTTTGCCTTGGGGAAGTAAAACTCCCCAAGGTTTGTTCTAATTGTGTTCGAGTTGTTTGATATTTTGCATGTCTAGAAGATCACAAGGTAACTTATTACCCATTGATCACGAAATTGAAAGGACTTTGACAAACAATAGAAGACTTGCTAGAAATACTTTGAGAGGTATTGGTGAGGTTGTAGATATTCAACCAAATACTATTGAGTTCATCAACCCTTTTGTAAGAGAAGGTGAGGAGAACCCAACACAAAATCAATCACACAACAAACCCACAATGCCTAAGTTTTCATCACATTCCGTACCAACCGAGGAGAACCTACCCAATGGTACTCCCAGACCACAACACTTAACCGGAAATTTCATTGCAAAATCCGCATTTATCCAATTAGTCGAAAGAAGCCTATTTGGGGAATGCCTAGTGAAGACCCTCATTCCCATATGGAAACTTTTTGTGACTATTGTGATGCGATTTCACAAACCGGTGTAACTCAAGACCAAATTCGATGGGTCTTATTCCCTTTTTCTCGAATTGTCACCGCAAAACAATGGTTGAAAAGCCTTGATAAAGCTACTCTTGGAATTGAATCTTGGAAGAAGTTGGCTCTAGCTTTCGACAAAAAATTCTACCCTCCGTAAAAGACTAACATGCTAAGAGCTCAAATTACGGGTTTTAAGCAAAGGGATGAAGAATCTTTGTATGAAGCTTGGGAGCGATTAAAAGGAATTTGTCGCTCATGTCCTCATCATGGACTTAGCGAGTGGTTCTTGGTACAACAATTTTGGAATGGTCTTTATGAAGACTCAAGAAACATTCTCAACATGGGATCAAATGGTATTTTCACCGAAGTTGACGATAATCAAACTTGGAACAAGATTGAGAAAATGGTGGTCCATAATTCACAATATAGTAGACCTCGCAAGGCTACTAGAGGAGGAAAGCATGAAGTGGACTCTCTTACTCAATTGGATGCTCAACTTAGTGCTCATATTGATACCATCAACTTGAAGTTTGAGAAGGCTATGGCTAAACTTAAAGAAGCCTCAAAATCACCAAAGCATCATGTTAATGCCATGGTAGAATCTTCATCAATCCCAAGTGCGATATGTGAGAATTGTGGAACTTTGGGACATGACCAAAGTGAATGTAGGGGAACAAATGAACAAGTAAATGTTTTTCAAGCATACAAAAGTGGTACCCCTTATTCCAACTATTATAATAAAAACACCAAATTCCACCCAAATCTCTCATACAAAAGCTAAAATGTTCAAAACCCTCAACCAACATACACCCCACCTCCCATGAGAAACCAAAATCAAAGACCCTTTTTCAACCAAAACCAAGGTTACGAAAATCAAACTCCATACAATCAACAAAATGACCAAGGTTTTGATGTTCAAAAAGCGGTCCTCCAAATGCAAAAGAATCAACAAGAATTTTTCACTCAAATGCAAAAAGATGGCCATGCAAAGGACATCACCATCAACAACATCCTAGCCCACACAAAAATGTTGGAAACTCAATTGACCCAACTAGCATCTTCAAACTCTCAAAGACAAAAGGGGCAATTACCACCTCAAAGTAATCCCCCAAGACATGAAACAGTTAGTGCCATTCACTTGAGGAGTGGTACGAGATATGAAGGACCAAAGAAGCAAGTTGAGGATGAAGTTGTGGAAGCTAGTGACAAAGAAGAAGTTGTGCAAAATTCTAAGGAAGGAGAACCAACAAATCAAGAAGTTTCAAACAAAGGAGAAGGAGCCCATTGTGATTAGACTTCAGCCTAAGTTTGATGACCAACTTGGAAAATTCATGGAAATTGTGAAGAATTTAGAATTCTCGATTCCTTTCACGGAATTAATCAATCACGTGTCGGCCTATGCAAAGTACATGAAGAACATCCTTACGAAAAAGAAGTCGATCCGGAATCTTGAAACTATCGCCTTCACTAAGGTGAGTAGTGCAATCCTTCAAGGGAGTTCACCTCCGAAACTTAAAGATCCGGGACGCTTCTAAATACCGTGTACCATTGGCGACACCACGATCAACATGTCTTTGTGTGATCTAGGAGCAAGCGTGAGTGTTATGCCATATTCGGTTAGTAAAAAACTAGGGATGGGAGAGCATAAATGTACCAACATCACACTCCAAATGGCCGATAGAACAACGAAGACACCGTTAGGGATATGGAAAGATGTTCCCGTGAGAATTAGCAAATTCTTCATCCCGGTGGACTTTGTCATTGTTGACATGGAAGAAGACTCCAATATTCTGATCATCCTAGGAAGACCTTTCTTGCACACCGCGGGTGCGGTGATAGATGTGAAGCACGGAGAGCTTACTCTAGAAGTGGGAGACGAGACCATAACTTTCAATCTTGACAAGACCATGAGAGCTCCCCGTTTGCATGAACCATGCTTTATGGTTGATCACTATAGCCGGAAGGATGATAGGAAGAACTCGAAATTACAATGGAAAAAGAAAGTTGATGATGCTCCATCAAAAGAGCAAAGAAATAGCAACAATGAGAGCTTGAAAATCTCACCCATGACAAGTGAAGAGGATGGCCTTATTAGCTAAGACAAGAAAGAAAGAGAGTTGTTTCTATCAACTCAAGAAATTTTTAATGATCAAGTGGACGAAGTTTGTGGTCTTTGGGATGATGAGTTCGAGGGGATATTCAATCCCTATATTGGTAATGCTACGAACCAAGATCATCATGGAGAAAAACAAGTGCAAAAATCTATTCAGGACCTTTATCATGATAATGAACAAGCTGTCGACTACTTCTGCAAGGTGTTGAGTAACATCAACAACACCTTGAACATGCCCTCTTGACAACTCACATTGGATGAGAGTTTGGTGGAGTCCTCCCTAAACCACCATTTATAAATATTCTAACTCCCTAACTTGCATTTTAATTTTTACATTGCATTCTTCGTCATTTTTGGATTCATATTTTTGTGCCTTGATTAAGATATTCATCATTTTGACAGAAGTGAGGGAGGGACTTATGATTTTATTGATGTGTAGTGCTTTACCTTAGTGTGGGGATAGCAATTTCCTAGGCTATTCATGCCTTTGTAGTGCCCCAACAATGAAGAACACGAGAATTGAAGAATGAAAATGACATGGGTTATGCAGTACCCACGGATGGACCTGAATCCGTGTGCTCAAGGAGGAATCCGAGTGTCCAAATGGACAATCCGCTCCTCCTGAAGAATCTGAGCGTCTAATGTCACCAGACGCTCGTCTGGCAGAGCTGCAAAATTCAAAAAAACTGGTCTGTAAGAGAATCCGGGCGTCTCAGCTGAGAATCCGCTCGTCCCATTCTGGACGCCCGTCCTTCAGAAAAGACGCTCGTCTTTCTCAGTAGCAAAAGTCTGGAATTTCTCTGTAAAGGAATCCGAGCGTCCCTCCAGAAAGACGCTCGTCCCTCAAGGATGAATCCGCTCGTCTTAGAAACAAGACGCTCGTCCTGTGGTGTCTTTTCCTGGGATAAAAATTGAAGAATCCGCCCGTCCCAATGACAAAGCCGCTCAACCTCTGCTGCAGTTTCAAATATAACGGGTCTTATTGACCCTCTTCCCTCATTCATTCTCATTTGTTCTACATTCAAACACTACCCACTACCCAAAAACCCTCATCCTCTATATCAACAAAACCAAATTTCCTCAACCAAATTCAACAAAATCAAATCCAAACTTCCTCACAACAAAAATGAATCACTCCTTTTGTAACAACAATTGATTCAAACACCAAAATCTTCAACCTTTGAGTCGATTTTTAGGATACAAAACAACATTCATCCTAAATCGATTTGAGTATCACAAAAAATTGAAGATTTCAATCTTTCATTGGTGTAATCATGCAAAGGAGAATGGCAAGAACTAAAGGAGGTAACAAGGCACCCCCAAAGAAGACACTTTCAAAAAGGCAACAAGCTTTTCAAGCAAAACAATTGTCAAAGGCATTGGTAGTCCATGAGGCAAGGTTGGAGGTTCAACAAGGTCCCCCTATGGAAGCTACAACATCAACAACTCCGGTCATTGGGCAATTATCCAATTATCCGGAGGTAACTTTCACTTCCGACTCTCATAGGGAGAAATTCATTCTCTTTGCTAAGAAAACCATCATGCCTACTAAGTTTATTTGTGAAGATGCATTGTCAAAATTGGGTGTTCTTGAACAAACCAAAACCTTCTTTGAGTCTATGGGATTGGGTAAATTGTTTGCAATGAAGGAATTGGCATACCCCTCCCTCACCTTGGAAATTTTAAGTTCGTTGAAAGTCACAAGGGTGGAGACTCGAACAAACATCGAGTTTCGTCTTTGAAATGTTGATAGACGCATAACTTATGGCGAATTGGGTAAGATATTAGGCCTCAGTGATAACCCGAAATATACAAAGACTCCTATCATGTATGACCCGCTCCTCTTTGGATGGCAATTTCCGGGAAGAAATTCGTGCGTTTTCATGATTGCAGTGCTCTCTTAGTCCACCATCCGGGCATTAGAGTATGGCATAAGGCCATTGGGAATACTTTGATAGCAAGAAATGGCACTAATCACCTTACCAAACTTGATTGTATTCTTCTTGAGTCGGCCTTGAACATAGGAAGGGAATTTACAAAGCCATATAATGCTCTAAGACTTTTGGTTGAACGATGGCTTAATGTCTATTGTGGCAAAGAAGGCACCGCTTTTGTTGTAAATGGAGGACTAGTTACCCATTTGGCTAAGCATTTTAACCGGGATTTCAACAAAAACAACACCTATGTGTCAGTTAAAGGAGGCCATCTAGTTGATATGGACACCATGATTCACAAGTTCAAGTGGGTCAAGCACGACACTCTTGATGACAAATATGGGTGGTTAACCAATGAACCTATATCTTTCACCTTGCCTTCCAAAATTTGCCGATTGAATGTTCACTGACCGAACTACCTTCTCCCACTCTCCGAAGAGACCGAGTATATCATTCAACAACAAAGAGGCGAAATTGTCGAGCCCTCCTCCTCCATTATCACCCTACCTTACCCATTTGAATACCAAGAGTTCAATCCCAAGGATGTCGAAGTGGGAAATGATTACTTGACACTACTCATGAGGGAAATGCACAAGCAAGCTTACAATGATAGAGTGGATGCTTACAAGGCCCAATATCCGCCCCTCCTACATCTAGCTAGGCAAGGACTTCTTGATCCGTCTTGTCCTTTGCCTAGTTGGGCGGATAGGGAAGTATTCTTTCCTAGCATTCCTAGTGGTAGTAGATCGGGTGGAGAGGAGATGGTTGTTGAAGAGGGTGGTGTTCAAGAAGAAGAGGTTCAAGAAGAAGAAGAAGCTCAAGAAGAGCAAGAGAAAAGTGTGGAAGAACAAGCAAGTGAAAGTGAGAGTGGACACGATTCCACATCTATGGAAGTTGATGATACCTCAAGAGAGGAGGACGATGATGATGATGATACGATGGGTGAAGATTAGCAAACTTTGGAGGCTCCTACATCCTTACACCTCCATTATGGTTTGTCTACTTCCCTTGTTTTTATTTTATCTTGATCATTTATTTTGTGGAGTCCTAGCAACATTGGAGGACTAACACCTTGGCTTCATTAAGGTGTTCTTTATCCTTGTTCCCAACTTGTAAAATCCAAAATGACAATCTTGAGTTTCATGCATTGTATTCCATATGCATGAACTACCCCGAAATTCAAGACGTTAGAAATAATGTCTATTTTGGTTTGGGGAAGTCCATGCATATACATCAGGAGCTAATTTAAAGTATGCTCTCCGACATAACAAAAACACATGCATCATGTAGTGTAGCTTTATAATTTGCATTTAGTTTATAAATCATGCATATTCATTGCATAATTTTTTATCGTATTGGCCATTGAGTACAATGTCCATACTAGTGTGGGGATGGGAAATTCTAACTTGGCTTTTATTCAAAATAAAAAAAAAATCAAAAATGTTCGAAAAATCCAAAAAAATGGAAAAATTGAAAAATCAAAAACATGTTCGTTCCTTTTAGAGTAGATTTGTATATATTGTGTTTGTTCATCCTTGTTCACATTGAATGACTACGCCACATCCGAGACATGAGAATATTGAAGACCGCATGATATGATCTTTCCAATCTCCTTTTTCCTCTTTATGTTAATGACTATGTGGCTTTATTTTGATTGATGCGGTAAAAACAATGTGAATTTAGGATTGCATTTAGAATATTTGGTATACAAGTTGGTAGAAGCATATGCATTAGGATGTATATATGTTAGTTGCATCATGGCATGTAGTTTGCATGTTAGAAAAATTTTGTGAAACCGTCTTCTTGGGAAGCTTGACAAGTGTATATAGGCCCTAGTAGATGCTTTTTCTTCTTAAGACTTTACTTGTTAGAATACTTGTAAAATACCCTAGGATGTGTCATGCTAGTATCCTTTGACCCATGGATTAAGGCCTATTCAAGAGTACCTTGTGGTGTGATAAGTCATTGGCTACCGTTTATTCCAAGGTGACCCTTGAAACCATGCAACCATCATTCATCCATATTCTACCATACATTTTGTCATCAAAGGGAATGGGCACAAAAATTGTTCAAAATTTGAGTTCAAGAAATGAAATGAAAAGAAATTGAAAAAGTTTGCAATTGCATCAAAAGAAAAGAGGAGTAACAAAAATGAAAACTCCTATTCTTCAAATATAAGGCACCCTCGTTACTAATTGGCGTGACTTTGAAAATGTTCAAAAGAAAATGCAACAAAAAGTTGAAAGTTGTCAAGTATTGAAATGCCAAACATCAAAAGAAATGGCAAAAAGAAAATGTTCTCAAATGTTATATGCCACAAGAAATTGGGGGGAAAAAACAACAACAAAAGCAAACTCCCACATGAAACTCAAATCTTATCGATCCCTTTATCCATCGTATCCACTTTTGTGCATGGTAGAGAGGGGACGACCCTTCTTCTTGTCTAGGCAAGAAGGGGAATTTCGCGATCCTCCAGTGTTTCTAACACCATAGGGAGTCTATTCTTGACAAAAGCATTTAACGATTGAGGACAAAGGTACCCTAGCTTGACACAACTTGGAGGTGATTTATTGGTATTCTTCTAGGCTTAGTAGTTTGAAGAAATTGCATTTATGAAGGAGTGTGTACCCGTGAATTGCTTCCCCTTTAGATATTTTCCGCCACTTAGATGAGGAAAGTGGCTATTCTTTTGTAGATGCATCCATTACTTGATTTTGTGTGCTTTAATGTTTGGATGTGTCGCCATTTTGGCAAGACCCACCTTGCCTTGCAAGAAGGCATCCTACCTCATGGTTGTCTTGTTGTGAGTTGAAGGGGCAGAGTGAGACCCGCTAATTGTCTCATGTTGGCTATATTAGTAGGATAGTTTAAATAAAGGTCCTAGTTTTGTCACCTCTTTACTCGGGACGAGCAAAGGTTCGGTTTGGGGATATTTGATGTGATCAATATTTGAGCATATTTAGTCCCCGAATTAGCCTCATTCATATGCTTTTTAGTGCATATTTGGGTCATTTACTATCTTTAGTCCTTTGTTTTGCATATTCTTTGAGGTTTTGTTTCCTTGGTAGAAGAGGAGTGCAAACCTTGCATTTTCATGGCATAAGAGAGCTAAATTGATCGAATCTAATGACCAAGCATCAAAGAGAAGACAAAACTAGAAGGCCTTTGTACATAATCTAGTAGATGGGCAATGATGAAGAAGATCCTTGCATCCCCGACAAAATCCCGGAGGATTGTTGGGAGAAGAGAAGAAGAAAAGAAGAAATGGAAGCTGACAAAGAATCCGCTCGTCCAACCACTCGGGAAGCCCGTCCAGAAGCTTCCCAGGACGCTCGTCCTGTTAGAAATTATTATTCTCATTATACAACATATTCATATATGTTACAATTAATTTAGTCATAAAATTAATTTAGATCTTATGCATGCAAACATGAATAAGAATAAAGAAGAAATCGTTTTCCTTACTTTGAGGTTTCGGATATATGGGCACAAATGAGTTCTCCTACTCACTTGTTCTTGAGCTTTCCTTACAAATTGAAGAACAGGGATCCAAAGATAGAATCCCTCCCAAAGATGAATACCCAAGATAACCTCTTAAAAGATAAATATTATTTGAACTAGAACAATATAAATCTTACTAAAATTGACCCAAAATATTATTTTTATCTCTTGTAATTTCGGCCAATAGAGGATGATTTTGGAGTTTTTATTTCTCTTGTTTTTCTTAAGATATAGAGAGTTTTGTATTTCTTACACTAGAAATAATATGTGAAGTATGAATGAATAAAATTAGAGAGAAAAACTCCCTATATTATCCTTTGAAAACCGGTGGGGAGAGAGGAGAGGAGAGGGGAAGTGAGCCAATGCATGGGCCAGTAATTCTTCTCAAGAAAAACTAGGTTTTCATGGCTACAAACTAGTTATAATCATTATGCTCTCCACTTAATAATTTAACACAATTTAAACATTGTATTCCCTCCATTTTTTCGGCACTTACATAAAATGGATGGTCCATTTTATGTTTTGTCATTTGTCAATTGTCACATGTTACTAGTCATGTGAATTTGTCATGTATTTTTACCATATTAAAAATCAACGTATTAATAAAAATACGTCATGTACAAAATCGACGTAGTAATTCATAATTACTTGTACCAAAACGGTTTATCAATTATAAATCACAACGTCTTGTATTTATAATAAATTATTCATTCAGTTTCAATTGTTTCCGTAAACAATAATTTCATCTAAGCAATAAAACAATTCGATTACTTAGACCGTATCTTATTTAATAAAATTACAATGGGATACGTAAATATTACTTCCAAAATCGTCCGTCAATTTTAAGTAATTTAATTAACTCGTATCGTAATACGATCAATTAAATAATCAATTAAGAGTGTTACCCTTTAGGTATGACCTAAGGGGATCAACTGATCACCACCGTCGCATGACAGTAATGTCAAACTCTAGTCAGCCAATCATTACCGATATGTGTGGACCAGTTGACTGTAAAATATTACTTCCTACACATATTCTTAAAATGAGATTTAAACATGTGATCATCATGATCAACAGTTGTGATCGCATTATTGTCGGAGGACACATATTCCAACAATCTCCCACTTGTCCTCGACAAGTGTGCGTCACCAATTCTCTTGTCCTATTACTATCTCCCACTCAATGGAAGGTGTCTTTCGGGTCGTACTTGCAAGTGATCATATCGATAGTGGTTTCCTCGATCTGGAGAATAATTGATTGACCGGATTTATCTACCATAGATACCTTCCGAGCGTGGCCACACATTTCAAGTTCATTACTCCTCGAGTGGCCCTAAGATATTGTTATAACCCTGACAAGGGGTGGACCGATTCCTATCGCACTTATTCCCTTCGACTAGCCACAACCATCATAACCCAAAATATGCCCATTTGACCCCATTTACGAAGGTCGTAGTAACATAAATCAAAGTTAATCTGAAACTGTGCCACCTTAGGCGAACAGTCTTTAGTCAAAAGAATCGACTCATTAGAATACTATAGTAGCTCTCGCCACGACCAGGATATATAAATTTGCCAGAACTCTATAAGCGGTCATAAGGCCCGACAAAGTGTTCCTAAGAGTCTGCCTATGTGATTGACTAGTCATCACATATGACTCCATGGCACTTGAACTTGTCATCAATCGCATCACACTCTAGTCGCTTCGAGACGTCGCCTCATGTAAGTGACTATGGTCGAATACAATGCTAATCCGTGTTCACTTTAACGGGGTTCAATTGTCTCTACAACTCGTTTAGATGTCACAAGGTATAAGGTGAGTTATTAACAACTCAAACGACGAATGTCGACATCATATTCGGGTAGTCAATACCATATTTCAACCTTGTGATGTATATCGTAAGTGTGTAAACACTAGTCGATTGCAATAGAAGTTTAACATACCATGTGTCCATATGTTCATACTTCTTGTATTGCTTCTTCCTTTATATTCATGTTATCTCTCATAGCATGAACCTTACCAAGTACACATATAGGTTCCCAACCTAGGTTTAGGTTCTTTATCTTGAAAGAACTTTCTTGTTGTTTATCACACAACCAACGAATTATGGTGGATGATAAAACTTGCACTGGGTATACGTTTTGTAGGGTTTTGCAACAATTGTCAAGATGATTAGCCTCGCACTTCTCACAAGTCCTAGCATATTAGAAAATACTAGTTTTGATTAACTTCTTACTATAACAAGTATCTTTCCAACTTCTTATTTCTCCTTTTAGCTTGAATAGCTTAGGATTTTAATAAATCCTTACGCGTCTTTCGAACTTCAATATGTGCAACTTCTTGTCACATAACAGAGTGTTTTGTCAAACACTAGAATAGCTCATTAGTTCTCCTCGAGAATTCATGACGATTCTTCTATGGCTTGCCAATGACCCATCATGCTCTTAAGCATATGATTCATTATTGGACATGTGCATGATTATTCTAATGGTGGAAACATTAGTAATCTTTAATCATGTGATCAACCATTCTTAGGTTCAATGAATGACCATGACTGCTTATGGTAATTCCATTTTCATTAACATGAATAACCTACGTTTCTCGTTGATTTGATGTGTATATCTCAATACTTATCCAACATCCCATGATGTGATTGGATTCATCAAAGTCCATTTTCATCCATAATTGAAAACTCAAACATATCTTTGTGAAAGATAGTATTAGCTCGTCATTCTCAATGAGTAATGAGTTATAAATTTTACAAGATGATTGCTCCCACTAAATTCCATGTCTTCACATGATAATTTCAAACTCCCACTCAATTCCACATGTTTCGCAATTGACTACTCAATCGAAACATTCCAAGAATTGAAATACACTTTGCTTTGCCAAGTTATTAAGATAAAACCAAATATGTTCCCAACATATCTTTTCAGAATACTTATTTAGAAAAGGTTTCAATCTTAAACTTATGGAAAGAGATTTTTAATCTTTAACTCATTCATTTTGTAATGATGCGTAGCAATGTCATTATTTAAATGTGAATTTCATTTAATACACGTCCTTCTCAAAATACCCTTTTCCGGAAGGAGTTTTAGCCATTTCATTTTCATAATGAGGTTAAGTAATGACACTAGCATGGTTAACAATTAACTTAGCTCTTGAAGATATCGGCATATCTTTCTTTGCAACTTTTAGTAATAAATCTCATTTATTTTCAAGGATGCAACTTTGTTTCATTTAGGCTCTTAAGTAAATATTTTTATTGAAACTCTTGGTCAAATGTTGTTCATAAACTAGCCAAATCTCTTGTTAAGACTTTTCTTTAGTCATTTTCTTCCAAAACTTTCTTTTGGTCTTCTCGTGTAGTTATCTTAAGAACATCTTCTTTTGATTACTTCATTTTGTCTCTTTTGTCATGTAGATCTCATCTATTCGAGACCATAGATCTCATCTATTCGTGTTTACTATTTATTTAGGTATAAAAATCATTCTTTCTTTCGAAGATCTCATTTACTCAAGCATACAAAACATTCTTTGTATTCTTTGTGTCTTCATTTTTCTCCCACTCTATCTTTAGAATAAGTACACTAGATATTCAAATATAGCTTATGAAACACAAATAATGATTTTGAAGTATATGGAAGACTATCTCATAGATTGACTAATAGTTTTAGATTTGATGAGTGTACTTGGTGATTGACATTCCTTTAGGAGAGTTCATCAACTCAACATCACTTTATAATTGATCATACACAAGCTTTAAGCTTGTGGACATATAATGAATCCCATCATTATAGTTGTCTATTGGATCACTTTAAGTGGATGATCATATGTTTCTATGTGCAAGCATATAAAGACGAATTTTTAGAACAAAGAAATACGATAAAAGGGGTGACTTGGGTTGCAAACCAAGCCACCATTATCCAAAATACAACCATTGTTTAGAAATGATTCAAAATCCATTTCAATGTCGAACACGGAAATCAAAATAGTTCTAAAAATCCGAAACATAAATTAAAATAAGACAATAATAAAAACCAAGCTTCATTGGAAGCTACTCCTAGCTCCTTGATGATTTCTCAAGCTTGCTTTTCCTTTCCCTTGTCTTTGCTTGGAGGAGGCCCTATTTACAATAAAAAGGGGATACATTATCATAACTTTGTATCAAAATACCATTGTTGAATTAGAAACATAAAAGAAAGGATAGTCATTTACCTACTGGAGTGAGTTTTCCAGCTTTGATGTCACCAAGATACTTGAAACAATTCCTCTTCCAATGTCCAACACCATTACAATAATGGCATTTGTCAAGAGGACCCTTCTTGGTCTTGGAAGTGCTAGCTTCAAAATTCTTAGCCTTGGTGGACATGGGAGCTTACCTCTTACCCTTTTTCCCATTCTTCTTGAACTTCCCGTTACTCTTGGTGCTTCTGTTAAGCACATCCTTAGGTGGGTTAACATTTAACCCCATGTCTCTTTTGGCTTGCACAAGTAACTTGTGCAACTCTTCAAGAGACACGTCCTTGTCTTGTATGTTAAAATTCACCCGGAATTGAACATATGCTTTGACTTTGGATAAGGAGTGTAGAATCCTATCTACAATGAGTTCTTTGGGGATTTTAACTTTTTGAATCTTCAAAGTCTCGACTAGCTCCAACAATTTGAGCACGTGAGGGCTAACCTTTTGGCCCTCCTTGAAATCGAGATCAAAGAATGTCGAGGCCACCTCATATTGGACGATCCTCGGAGTTTGTGAAAACATTGTCACAAGCTTGGAATTGATTTCATTAGCGGTGCCCATTTTAAAGGCTCTCCTTTGGAGATCCGCCTCCATCGCAAAAATCAACACATTTTTCATTGCGGCGGACTCTTTGTGGTAAGCCTCATATGCTTCCCTAGTGGCGGCACTCGACCTAGCATTAGGTTCGGGTGGAGAGGCCTCGGTGAGGTAACGAAGCTTGTTGTCACCTTGGGCGGCTAATTTGAGTTGGGCATCCCAATCGGAGAAATTTGACCTATTCTTTTCAAGTTTACAACGATCCATGAAGGATCGGAGCCATGAAGTATTAGTGAGAGGTGTGGCGTTGGTGTTTGGTGCGGCCATTTGTTATGAGAAAGTAAAGTGGTCTACAAAACAAAAATAGAAGGAATAAAACATTTGTCGTTTTTAATATCATACTTGTAAATAAATTAACAAGATATGAGCATTTATATAGTGACCTCTACCCAACTATTATAAATGATTCCAAGTCCCAAATTCATATTAACTTGGGCACGGTGTGGCCGATGAAACCCTTATCAATATAACTCGGTGGATTAACTCTTTAATCGATTCTACTGTTAGAACTCTTGGTCGATAAAATTACATTAACATTTATCTTAAGCCCGGAACACATGCAACTACGGTTACGAATACTTCCGTTGAGCTCAATCCAAATTTCGAATAAATGTGTCCATGATCCAAAACCACATTAATTTGGGCACGGTGTGGCCGATAAATCCCTCATCAACATCATTTCGGTGGATAGACATTTATCACCCACTTTCCCTACGTAACAAGGTTTGTACCCCGGTGTGGCCGAGTGCACTCCCTCACGAAATAGGTTTTCATGGTTTCTACTTTTTGGTAAGGCTAAGTCTCAATTGTTTGTTTTAGCGAGAGGTCATGTCAATTTATTATCTATCACGTTTTAAGTGAACTAAAGCGGTGAACTACGATAATTGTAATTGACACGGTCGATAAACAAGATAAAAAATGACAATGCATGTTTTAGTTATGGCGATTTAGCGATGCATACAACATATAAATAAAATGCAAAGCATAAAAATAAAATCCTAGTATGGCCTTCCTAAAATAGTAAATCTAATAAACTATTAAAAATTCGGAAACCAACTCCTTTGGTCCCTTGAACTTCGTTCTTGGCACGCATCTCGAGGTAACACCGTCTTCATGGAAACTCCGGGAAATTACAAAGTAATAAATAAAATTATAAATGAATTACATAATTTCCTATTATACATTTGTAAATAAAATAAATCTATTAAATTACAAAACGGTGATACGAGATCAAAATAAATTACAACCGAATCGATATTCCCATACATTTCGGGTAATATCAATTAAAACTAAGGCCATACTAAGTAAAATTACATAATTCAAAATTACATAAAAATAAAATTATGACAATCATAAATAAAATGCAGCATTATAATATGTATGAACATGCCCAATTTTATTCTAAATCGCCTTTAAGGAGCCAATATCGTATATTAATCGGTTTTTACGGATTTGCGTGATTTAACCTTTTATAATCACAATAATTACATAAATTCATATTTATGTACAAGTTAATTACCCTAACCTTCTTAGGACTCAAAATTAGTCTTCACTAACATATTGACAATAATTAACTTATATTTCTTAAAATTGTTCATAAATGGACTCAAATTTATAATATTATGTCATAAACTTCAAATAAATCATAAAAATTTGAAATAAATTTGAAATTTGAAATTTAAACTCATTAACATTCTGGAAAAAATACCATGACACTCATAATGTTCAAAACTTAGTTTAAAAATTTCGAAATTTATCGAGAAAAACAATGTTGCGGTTTATCCGATTTATCAATTATTACCATAAAAATATGAGAAAAATTATTTTTCTTAACTTTTCACTTTTAGATCTTAAATATGTGATAAAATGCAACATGTGACGTTTTTCCTTAGTCATGAAGTATGGTTTAGCAATTTTTACTAATTAAAGTCACTATTTATGTGATTTTTCATCAAAAATTCATAAATCATGCATAAAGACTTCATTATAGCCAAATATTTTACACACATCTTGTAAAATTTCATGTGACAACATACTAAATTTCTATGACCAGATTCGGAATATAACTCATATTAACCTATTTTCTCATTTAAATACGATTTTATCTTGAAAAATCCATATTTCGAGCATAACAACTCATATTATTATGAACATTTACAGGCCATCAGTAGATAATATATGTGAAAACATATCCAAACACCACTGGAAAAATCGAAGTTTAGATTTTTTAGTCCAAAAATGACATTTTAATCATAAAAATCCCATTTTAATGCCATTATTAATAAAATGAACAATAAAATCCATAAATAAACCAAAATATCCTAAAAAAAATTTAGGATCAGAAACTTTAACATGCATAATAAATTTCGTGATATATCATAATAAACACAAATTTATAAGTTTTATTTGTTAATCGTATAACTCGGAAAAACAATAACCGATTTGCATGCAAACAACCTAAGGCTCTTGATACCGCTTGTTAGAAATTATTATTCTCATTATACAACATATTCATATATGTTACAATTAATTTAGTCATAAAATTAATTTAGATCTTATGCATGCAAACATGAATAAGAATAAAGAAGAAATCGTTTTCCTTACTTTGAGTTTTCGGATATATGGGCACAGATGAGTTCTCCTACTCACTTGTTCTTGAGCTTTCCTTACAAATGGAAGAACAAGGATCCAAAGATAGAATCCCTCCCAAAGATGAATACCCAAGAAAACCTCTTAAAAGATAAATATTATTTGAACTAGAACAATATAAATCTTACTAAAATTGACCCAAAACATTATTTTTATCTCTTGTAATTTCGGCCAAGAGAGGATGATTTTGGAGTTTTTATTTCTCTAGTTTTTTTTAATATATAAATAGTTTTGTATTTCTTACACTAGAAATAATATGTGAAGTATGAATGAATAAAATTAGAGAGAAAAACTCTTTATATTATCCTTTGAAAACCGGTGGGGAGAGAGGAGAGGAGAGGAGAAGTGAGCCAATGCATGGGCAAGTAATTCTTCTCAAGAAAAACTAGGTTTGCATGGCTACAAATTACTTATAATCATTATGCTCTCCACTTAATAATTTAACACAATTTAAACATTGTATTCCCTCCATTTTTTCGGCACTTACATAAAATGGATGGTCCATTTTATGTTTTGTCATTTGTCAATTGTCACATGTTACTAGTCATGTGAATTTGTCATGTATTTTTAACATATTAAATATCAACGTATTAATAAAAATACGTCATGTACAAAATCGACTTAGTAATTCATAATTACTTGTACCAAAACGGTTTACCAATTACAAATCACAACGTCTCATATTTATAATAAATTATTCATTCAGTTTCAATTATTTCCGTAAACAATAATTTCATCTAAGCAATAAAACAATTCGATTACTTAGACCGTATCTTATTTAATCAAATTACAATGAGATACGTAAATATTACTTCCAAAATCGTCCGTCAATTTTAAGTAATTTAATTAACCCGTATCGTAATACGTTCAATAAAATAATCAATTAAGAGTGTTACCCTTTAGGTATGACCTAAGGGGATCAACTGATCACCACTGTCGCACGACAGTAATGTCAAACTCTAGTCAGCCAATCATTACCGATATGTGTGGACCAGTTGACTGTAAAATATTACTTCCCACATGTATTCTTAAAATGAGATTTAAACATGTGGTCATCATGATCAACAGTTGTGATCGCATTATTGTCGGAGGACACATATTCCAACACGTCCAAGCTTCCCAGACGCCCGTCCAAAACTGCCAGAATCCGAGCGTCCAAGCTTGAAGGCCGCTCGTCCAGCCACCTGAGAATCCGCTGGTCCCGACCCTCGGACGCCCGGATTGTGTTACAGGACAACGCGTCCTCTTCTTCCCTCCATTGAAGATGCGCATATTTTTCGAAGACGAGCGAAAAGGAGACCCGCATCTTTTTCTGAGAGGAGCGATTCCTCAAGGACTTAATCGTCATTTAAGCCCTTAGTAACCCTAATTTGTGCACCTAATCCCCACTATAATTACCCCATTAGTCTAATTAGGTTATCATGTTCTTCTTATCAATCTTTAGTGTAGTTTATATCATTCTAATCTCTTCTTAATCTTGTAATCAACTTCTAATCAAATATTAATACAAATCTCATTTTCTTAATTTCTCTTTTGTTCATCTTTTATTTTGGGTAATTGAAGATTATTTGGGTTTATTGGGAGATTGACAACCTTCCATCAATCATCAAGTACTTCTTTTATGCTTTGCATTATTATTTTGGAATCATCATTAGGTATAACTCTCTTAATCCCTTTTTAATTATTGTTAATCATCTTCATTTATTCATCATGTTTTGTTTTGTTAATATGATTGACAACCTTGTTAACATGTTAAACTTCATAATGAGTTAGTAGTTTCCTTAACTAGGGTTAATGGGTAATTAGGGGAAACCAACATGGGGGATGATTCATGCTTAATTTAATATGTTTTCATAATTTATTTGCTTGCTTGTTGTGATCTCAACTTATGCACATGTTATGTTTGATGAAATGCGAGCCAATGAATCCTTGCATTTTTTACCCATCACTTACCTTTTCAATGAGACTTGTAAGACATAAACCAACTCGAGTCTCATTAGACCATGCATATCGTTGAGTAGGGAGGATTAAGTCGACTTGTAGGTGTTGTACAATCTAATCGATCCGGCTACGGGACCCAAACCTTCCTATGATTGTAAGATATAAACCAACTCGATCCTATCACAACAATAATTGCTTGCTTATAATTTGAGAATATGTTTGTATGATCAATTCCCATGAATCCCCTATGACCCCATGACACCCTAGTACTTTTTATCAATTGTTTACATCTCATTTTAATCATCTTGCTTGTTTAATTTTATTGCTATTTAGTTTAGTGATCTTCTCATCTCAACCCCAAATTGTGACACCCCTAGACACCGCTACTTGCAATCGAAAATCCTACATCAATACCCGTCCCTTGGGATCCGACCTTTACTTGCCTCTTTACTAATAGTAGAGTTGTTTGTGAAGTTATAAATATTATTTTGGTCTAGGTGCTCCTAACGACAAGTAACCGAAATCTAAGCTCAAAGCGGACCGACCAAAACAGTTCAAGGCTGGTTTTATCAAAGTGTCTGAATACTCTGACTGGGTGCCCAACATTGTTCCTATCCCGAAGAAAGACGGGAGAATTTGGGTTTGCGTCGAGTTCAGGGATCTGAATAAGGCGAGTCCAAAGGACGACTTCCCTTTGCCACATGTTGACATTCTGGTAGACAACACTGCTGAACATGCTCTCCTATCATTCATGGACCGGTATGCTGGGTACAACAAGATTAAAATGGCTAAGGAAGACATGCACAAGACTGCATTCACTACACAGTGGGGTACCTATTGCAACACATTCATGCCTTTCGGTCTCATCAACGCCGGGGCTACCTATCAGAGAACCGCTACCACCCTCCTACATGATATGATGCACAAGGAGGTAGAGGTGTATGTCGACGACATGATTGTCAAGTCAAGAGAACGGGATGGCCACATCAACGCCCTTCGAAACGTCTTCGCTCGTTTGTGGAAATATAACATGAGACTAAATCCTTAGAAGTGTGCATTCGAGGTCACCTCCGAAAAACTCTCGGGACATGTCATCGGCAAAACAGGCATTGAGATTGACCCAACCAAAATCAAAGCCCTTCAGCAAATGCCTTGGCCTAAAAACGAGAAGGAGATTCGGGTATTTCTCGGTCAGATCCAATACATCAGCCGCTTCATTGCCAAGCTCACCATGATTTGTGAATCAATCTTCAAGAAACTTCGTGCCTCTGATCACACCGATTGGGAAGACGACTGCCAAAACGCTTTCGACAGGATAAAGGAAATCCTATCCAAACCTCCTGTCCTCATGCCACCTCAACCGGGGATTCCTTTATCCCTATACCTGACTGTTACAGACACAGCCATGGGAGCAATGCTAGCACAAACAGTCGACGGCGAAGAACGAGCCATCTACTACTTCAGCAAAAAGTTCATCGAATACAAGACAAGGTACACCCAACTGGAAAAGACATGCCTTGCCCTAGTATGGCCAACAAAGAAGTTGCGGCATTATATGCTCAGCTACACGGTCTTCATCTACTCCAAGATGGACCCGGTCAAATACATCTTCGAAAAACCCGTACTAAACGGAAGGCTGTCTAGGTGGACACTCATGCTGTCCGAGTTTGATCTCAAGTTTGTAACCCTCAAGGTTATTAAGGGAAGAGCAGTCGCCGATTTCCTGGCAGAAAATCCCGTCCACGAGGATCTAAAGACCGACACCTGGTCACTCCCTGACGAACACATCCTTTGTACCGATTCCGACACATGAGACCTATATTTTGATGGTGCATCTAATCTGAGAGGTTTGGGGTAGGAATCCTCCTAATATCGCCAGAGGGACAACATGTTACGATCTCGGTCAAACTAGACTTCGTCGTCACCAACAATGCCGCTGAATAAGAAGCATGTCTCATCGGCCTACAAGCAGCCATAACACTTGGCATCAAAAGACTGAGGGTCCATGGTGATTCCTCGCTCATTATCAATTAGGTGTCCGGATCATGGAAAATCCGAAGTGACAGTTTATTTCCCTACCGAGCAAAAATCAATCAAGAGGATGAGTTCTTCGACCAAATCAACTACTTCCACTTGCCACGAGAGGAAAATCAATTTGCTGATGCCCTGGCAAAACTCGCCGCACTCGTCAACATACCTGACGACATGACATCGATGCTCCTATGTGTCGAGAGAAGGAGCGAGCCAGCTCACATTTGTGTCATCAACAACGACGAGGAAAGCCATGATGAACCTTGGTACCCAACCATCCTCAATTACAGAACCAAAAACGAATTCCCTCCTAACTCTGACCCAAGAGGACAAAGAGCCATCCGTTTACTTGCATCACAATTCGTGATGAACCAAAATCAACTATACAAAAGAACACCCCAAGGGATTCTCCTCCTTTGCATTGACCATCACAAAACCAAAAAAGTCATGGGAGTGGTCCACGATGGAGAATGTATCCCTTACATGAGCGCAATGATGCTTACCCGAAAAATCATGCGGCTAGGTTATTACTGGACCACCATGAAAGCCGATTGCCGTAACTACGTCAAACATTGCCACAATTGCCAAATCTTCGCCAACATACAACATATACCACCATCCCTTTTATACACCATGACATCACCCTGGCCTTTCTCAACCTGGGGCATCGACATCATCGGGAAAGTTAACCCGGTGGGCACCAAGGGACATTGTTTCGTCCTCATCGCCATCGACTACATCACCAAATGGGTGGAAGCACAATCATATGCGGTCTTGACCGCCAAACAAGTGGCCAAGTTCATCCAGAACAACGTCATCTGCAGATATGGGGTACCCCATGAAATCATCAGCGATCAAGGCTCCCACTTCCGAGCGGAAACTCAGGCCTTGCTGGACAAATACAAGATCAAACGATATCGATCGTCCCCCTACTGTCCCCAAACCAACGGAGCGGTGGAGGCAGCTAACAAAACTCTTGTCACCATTATCAAGAAAATGCAAGACAACTACCGCGATTGGCCGAGCAAGCTCCCATTCGCACTCTGGGATACCGAACCTCCATTCGAACACCGATAGGCGCCACACCCTTCTACCTAGCATATGGTATGGAGGCAGTTCAACCGGTAGAGTTAAAGGTCCCATCTCTGTGCATCCTACTGGAAAGTCAAGTCCCTGAGGCGGAATGGACCCGCCGAAGGTACGAACAACTCACTCTTCTAGACAAACGGCGGCTCAACGCCTTGCACAACATCCAGCTATGCCAACGACGTATACAACGTGCATTCAATAAGAGGGTCAAACCCAGGAACATCCAAGAAGGCGACTTGGTCCTCGAGTAGGTCCGAGCACCGCTACCCGTCGATCCGAGGAGAACATTCAAACCTAACTGGGTCGGGCCATACCTGGTCAAGAAAGTACTTTTGGGAGGCGCAGTGAGACTGAGTGACCTAGATGGGGAGGATTTTACAAACCCGGCCAACCTAGACCAACTCATGAAATACTACCCTTGAACCATAGCAACCAACGATCCAAGCCTAGTTTTACAACTAGCGTCCACCTTAATCCTTTTCAAGTCAAGTTCCTCAAACGCGTTCTGATTTGAAATTGCATGTTTTATCGAGTCTAAGTTGCGGCACCTTTCCCGTTTCGAATGTCCTTTGATCTGTCAAAGGTAACGTCCATTTGCACTAATACAAACAAAAACCCTTGAACTACAAGCGTGGTTTGATTTCACCTCTTCAGGTGGATACATAGGCAGTCCCTCTTCTACATGAGGGATACAACCACAAAACCCAATCAAATTTACAAAATATTTCGAACTACGATCATGGTTTGATTTCACCTCTTCAGGTGGATACGTAGGCAGTCCTTTCTTACACAAGAAGGATACAACCATTCCCATAATCAAAAAAAAAAAAAATCACCCACATCAACTTTCAAAAAAAGAAAAGGGAAAACCATTCCCTTTCTCCACAAAAATACCAAAAAGAGCCTTTCTCCCTTCCTACAAAAATCCCACTTTCCCAAGTGCAAACGTTTAGGACGATTCAAATCGAATTGCCTTTACAAAATGGATGGAAGAAACAAGCGTTCACAATTTTCGACACGAGCAATCCTCTTATTTAAATAATAATGGGAGGGATTACAATTTCAACAACAAATAAAGCTCGACGAGTCTACAACTTGTCAAAGCTAAGGTGTCGACTAAAACACCTCACATAATAAAACTAGCACAAAACACACAATAACTAGCTAGTACAACATAATAAAAACTCACAACAATAATACAACATAATAATAAAGTGGGTAATGGAGGTCTTCACTCCTCCATTCTACCCTTGCCTTTTCCCTCGGGATACATCTTCCCCTTGTTCTTCTTGTTGGCCCGCCTAGCATGGATTTCCTCTTCAGAACGGATCCTCAACGGATCTACAACGGCAACGGCCTCCGGTCTAGTGCAAGACCCCATGTTCGGCCCGAAACGAGCCCATACACGGCCCACTACATTCTTGGGACCCGAGCTCCTCCTCTGTGGTGGTCTCTTCACATCCGGGCTAGCTCCATCATAATACTTGATGTGACCATAATTGGCGCATATTTAGCCCCCGAATTACCATTGTTTTCATGCTTTTTAGTGCCTATTTGGGTCATTTCTTATCTTTAGTTCTTTGTTTTGCATATTCTTTGAGATTTTGATCCCTTGGTAGGAAAGGAGTAAGAATCTTGCATTTTCATGGCAAAACAAGGCTAAATTGATCATATTCAATGACCAAGCATCAAGGAGAGACAAGACTAGAAGGCCTTTGTACATAGCATAGTAGAAGAGCATTGTTGAGAAAAGGATCCTTGAGTCCCCAAGGAAATCCCCAAGGAATTCATGAAGAAAAGGGAAGAAAAAGAAGAAGGAAAGTTGCTGAACTACAATCCGAACGGATTGTAGAGAATCCGTCCGTCCTCGCCAATCCGAGCGTCCCGCAAAGGAATCCGCTCGGATTCCCCCTCGCCAATCCGAGCGTCTTGCCCAAGAATCCGCTCGGATCCTTCAGCCCAGATCCGGCCGTCCCGACTCCCATCCGCACGGATCGCAGCACAGCACGTTTTCATTCCTCAAGCATCGATAAGAGAAGCCCTTCTCTCGGATAATCCCGGAGGCTCCTTGCTCAACTTAAAAAGTGTAATTACTAGTTTAGCCCTTAGTTAACCCTAATGCATCCTCCCTAATTTTCACTATAAATACCCCATTAGTCTAATTAGAGGAGCATGTTCTTCTTATCAATAATTAGTGTAGTTAATATCAATCAAATCTCTCTTCAATATTGTAATCAAATATTAATCAAGTTTTAATCCAAGTTTTAGTTCTTTAATCTCTCTCTTGTTCTTACTTTATTTTGGGTAATTGAAGATTATTTGGGTTATTATTGGGGGATTGACAACCTCTCAATCTAGGATTCAAGTACTTCTATTATTCTTGCTTTATTATTGGAATCATTAGTAGGTATAATCTCTTAATCCCTTTTTAATTATTGCTAATTACTTTCATTTATTCATCATGTTTCATTATGTTAGTATGATTGAAAACCTTTCTAGCATGATCAATATGATAATGAGTGAGTAGTCTCTTAGCTAGGGTTTAATGGGTGATTAGGGGAAACCAACATGGGGAATGATTCATGCTTAAATTAATATGCTTTCATATCTTATTTGCTTGCTTGTTTTGATCTTAATACATGCACATGTTATATTTGATGAAATGCTAAGCCTATGAATCCTTGCATTTACTATCATCTTCTATCCTTTCAACTTGACTTGTAAGACATAACCCAACTCGAGTCTTGTTAGACCATGCATGTGTTAAGTAGGGAAGATTAAGTCGACTTGTAGGTGTTGTACAATCCAAGAGATTCGGCTCCGGGACCCAAACTTTCCTAGGATTGTAAGATATAACCCAACTCAATCCATCACAACAATAATTGCTTGCTTATAATTTGAGAACATGTTTGTATGATCATATCCCATGATTCCCCTATGAACCCATGACACCCTAGTGCTTTTAATCAATTGTTTACACCCCTTATTTTATTTACCTTGTTAGTTTATTTTCATTGCTATCTTAGTTTAGTAACCTTCTACATCAACCCCATTTGTGACACCCCTAGACACCACTAGTTACAATAGAATCTTCATTTCAATACCCGTCCCTTGGGATCCGACCTTTACTTGCCTCTTTACTAATTGTAGAGTTGTTTGTGAAGTATAAATTGTGTTTTGTATCGACCATTGACCAACGACCACATATGCTTAATTGTGAACACGAAATGGCTCCGATCAAAAATGGCGCCGTTGCCGGGGACGGTGTTTAATTGATTTAAGATTTCTTTTATTGTTTTTAGTTGTGTCTTTTTCACCTTGGGGAAGTAAAACTCCTCAAGGTTTGTTCTAATTGTTTTCTAGTTGTTTGATATTTTGCATGTCTAGAAGGATACAAAGAGATTTGTTACCTTTTGACCGTGAAATCGAAAGAACCTTGACGAATAATAGGAGACTTGTTAGGAGGAATTTGGGAGGTGTTGGTGAAGTTGTTCAACCCACTAGTGAGTTTGTCAATCCTTTCGCAATAGAAGGAGAAGAAAACCCATTAAACAATACCACACAAAATCCACCTACAATGCCTAAATTCTCGTCACACTCTATACCCACCGAGGAGGATTTACCAAATGGTACTCCTACCCCACAACATCTTACCGGAAACTTTATTGCCAAGTCCGCCTTCATCCAACTAGTTGAGAGGAGCCAATTCGGGGGAATGCCTAGTGAGGACCCTCATTCTCATATGGAAACATTTTGTGATTATTGTGAAGCTATCTCTCAAACGGGCGTGACTCAAGACCAAATAAGATGGGTCTTATTTCCTTTTTCGTTAATCGGCACCGCAAAGCAATGGTTGAAGGGCCTTGATAAGGCCACCCTTGGAATAGATTCTTGGAAGAAGCTAGCTCTAGCTTTCTACAAAAAATTCTACCCACCGGAAAAGACCAATATGCTAAGAGCTCAAATTACGGGTTTTAAGCAAAGGGATGAAGAATCTTTGTATGAAGCTTGGGAGCGGTTCAAAGGTATTTGTCGCTCATGTCCTCACCATGGACTTAGCGAATGGTTTTTAGTGCAACAATTTTGGAATGGTTTATATGAAGATTCAAGGAACATTCTCAATATGGGATCAAATGGAATGTTCACCGAAGTTGATGACAATCAAACATGGAACAAGATTGAGGAAATGGCGGTCCATAATTCGCAATATAGTAGGCCTCGCAAGGCTACTAGAGGAGGAAAGTATGAAGTGGACACCGTTACTCAGTTGGGTGCTCAACTTAGTGCTCACATTGACACAATCAACTTAAAGTTTGAACAAGCTATGGCTAGACTTGAGGAAAACTCAAAATCAACAAAGCATCATGTCAATGCCTTGACGGCATCCTCATCAATCCCAAGCGGGATATGTGAGAATTGTGGAACCTTGGGTCATGACTCAAGCGAATGTAGGGGAACAACCGAGCAAGTCAATGCTTTCCAAGCTTACAAAAGTGGTACCCCTTATTCAAATTTTTACAATGAAAACACCAAGTTCCATCCAAATCTCTCATACAAAAGCCAAAATGTCCAAAACCCTCAAACAACATACACTCCACCACCCATGAGAAATCAAAATCAAAGACCCTTTTACAATCAAAACCAAGGTTACCAAAATCAAAACCCATACAATCACCACAATGACCAAGGTTTTGATGTCCAAAAAGCGGTCCTCCAAATGCAAAAGAATCAACAAGAATTTTTCACCCAAATGCAAAAAGATAGCCAAGCAAAAGACACCACCATCAACAACATTCTAGCTCACACCAAGATGTTGGAAACACAATTAACTCAACTAGCATCTTCTAGCTCACAAAGACAAAAGGGGCAATTACCACCTCAAAGTAACCCCCCTAGACATGAAACGGTTAGTGTCATTCACTTGAGAAGTGGTACAAGGTATGAAGCACCGAAGGAGCAAGTTGAGGATGAAGTTGTGAGAGCTAGTGAGAATGAAGTTGTGGTGCAAGAAGGGGAATCATCAAAAGAAGAAAGCTCAAAGAAAAATGAAGACAAAGCCAAAGAAAAGGAGCCCATTGTGATTAGACTTCCTTTTCCAAGTCGTCAAGCCAAGCCTAAATTTGATGATCAACTTGGGAAGTTCATGGAGATTGTGAAGAACTTAGAAGTCTCAATTCCTTTCACGGAATTAATCAATCACGTTCCGGCCTATGCAAAGTACATGAAAGATATCCTCACAAAGAAGAAGTCAATCCGGAAACTTGAGACTATCGCCTTCACCAAGGTGAGTAGTGCAATACTTCAAGGGAGTTCACCTCCAAAATTAAAGGATCCGGGAAGCTTCTCAATACCGTGTACCATTGGCGACACAACGATCAACAAAGCCTTATGTGATCTAGGGGCTAGTGTGAGTGTCATGCCGTACTCGGTAAGTAAAAGGTTGGGAATGGGAGAGCTTAAATGTACCAATATCACTCTTCAAATGGCCGATAGATCGACGAAGACACCGCTAGGGATATGGGAAGATGTCCCCGTGCGAATTGGGAAGTTTTTCATCCCGGTGGACTTTGTCATAGTTGATATGGAGGAAGATTCCAACATTCCAATCATCTTAGGAAGACCTTTCCTACACACCGCGGGTGCGGTGATTGATGTGAAACATGGAGAGCTCACTCTAGAAGTGGGAGATGAAAGCATAACTTTTAATCTTGACAAGACCATGAGAGCTCCTCGTTTGCATGAGCCATGTTTCATGATTGATCATTATAGCCGGAAAGATGAGAAGAAGAAATCGGAACTCCAATGGAGGAAGAAAATTGAAGATGCTCCATTCAAAGAGCAAGTGAATTGTGACAAAGAGAGCTTGCAAAGCTCATCAAAATCAACCAAGGAAGAAGAAGATGGCCTCATTGGCCAAGAAAAGAAATTGGGAGAGTTGTCTCCATCCAAGCAAGAGATTTTCAATAATCAACTCAATGAAGTTTGTGGTCTTTGGGACGACGAATTTGAAGGGATCTTTAATCCCTACATTGGGCATGCCATCGATCATGATCAACAACAAGGGCCACGGTCTATTGAGGACCTCTACCATAACAATGAACAAGCTTTTGATTACTTCTTCAAGGTGTTGAGCAACATCAACAACACCTTGAACATGCCTCCTTGACATCTCATCAAGAATGAGAGTTTGGTGGAGTCCTCCTTAAACCACCACTTGTAAATATTTCTAACCCCTAACTTACTTTTCAATTTTTGTATTGCATTTTTGTCATTTTTGGATTTATTTTTACTTTGATCAAAATAATTGTCATGTAAGAGAGAAGTGAGGGAGGGACTAATGATTTTAATTGATATGTAGTGCTTTACCTTAGTGTGGGGATGGCAATTGCCTAGGCTATTCATGCCTTAGTAGTGCCCCCACAATGAAGAACACAAGATTTGAAAGAAAGAATGATAAGGGAATGCGTTTGTGCACGGATGGAACTGAATCCGTGTACACAAGGACCAATCCGAGCGGATTCCTAAGAATCCGCCCGTCTGCAGAGGATCCGAGCGTCCTGCTGAGAAGACGCCCGTCTTGGGCTGTGTTGAAATTGCAAAAATTCTTGACTGTTGAAGAATCCGAGCGGATTCTCGGAAAGACGCCGTCTCACAGAATCCGTCCGTCTTTTGAACAATCCGCCCGTCTTGCGGTGAAGAAAAACAAAGAAAAATCTCCGGACAAGAATCGGTCCGTCCGCACGAAATCCGCCCGTCTCATCTCAGAAGAATCCGAGCGGATTCCCCAGAATCCGCCCGTCTCTAGGCGGGAATTTTGAAAATTTGAAGGCTGAGAATCCGAGCGGATTGCGCCTAATCCGCACGGATTGCCCCTGCGTCCTAAAATTGTCGAGTTCTTTAAATACCCATCCCACCTTCATTCATTCATTCATTCACTCATAAACACTACCCACAACATCAAAACCCTCATCCTCTCCATCTCAAAAACAAAAACCCTCAACAAAACTCACCAAAATCAAATCAAACCATCTTTCAAATAACAAATCAATCACTCCATCTTCATTAACAATCAAAACCAAGAACAAAATCTTCACCTTTGAGTCGATTTTTGTTCTCATAAAGGCAAAGCCTTTCACCTTCAAAATCGATTTGGGCATTCTACAAATTGAAGATTTTTGATCTTTTTCTTGGTTAGCTTATCAAATGGCAAGAACAAAGGGAGCAACAAAAGCAAAAGCAAAGGCAACAAAGGCACCAAAGGCTACAACTCTCTCTCAAAGGCAAAAAGCTCTACAAATGAAGAAAGCTTTGGCAATGGTGGTATCAACACCAAGCTTGGAAGTGCAACAACCTCAACAAATTTCTATGGAAGCATCACCCTCTACTCCGGTAATTAATCAACTCTTGCATTACCCGGAGGTAACATTCATTTCCGATTCCCATAGAAATACATTTGTCAAGTTTGCTATGAAACAAATTCAATCCACCAAATTCATATGTCAAGATGCTTTAGAGAAGTTGGGTGTTCTTGAACAAACAAGAGTCTTTTTCAATGCCATGGGTTTAAAGAAATTGTTTGAAATGAAGGAAGTAACATACCCCTCCCTTGTCTTGGAATTCTTAAGTTCTTTAAAAGTGACAAAAGTTGAGAATAGGGAAAATATTGAGTTTCGTCTAGCTAACACTAGTAGACGCATTACCTTTCCGGAATTGGGTGAAATTTTGGGTCTTAGCGATGAACATAAATTTTATAAGCAATATGGGAAGTATGATCCCGAGCCTCTTTGGGAGGCAATCTCCGGGAAGAAATTTGAATATTTTAAAGCTTGTCGTGCTCTTTTGGTCCATCATCCGGGCATAAGAATATGGCACAAAGTTGTGGGAAATACCATAATTGCTAGGAAAGACACCAATCATTTCACGGGACTCGATTTTATTCTCCTTGAATCAACTTTGAATATTGGAAGAATTCACACCAAGCCTTACAATTCTTTGAGGCTATTGGTTGATAGATGGCTCCATGTAGATAGTGGGAAGAAGGGTCAAACCGTAATTGTTAATGGCGGCCTTGTCACGGTCCTAGCCAAGCACTTTGATCCTAATTTCAATAAGGATAGCAAGTACAAGGCTAAGGATGGTGGCCATCTTATTGATATGTCCATCTTGATTAACAAGTTTAAGTGGGTTGCTCACAATCCCCTTGATACCAAGTATGGGTGGCTTACAAGTGAGGCTCGATCATTCACTTTACCCGCAAAGATTTGCCGTCTTAGTGTCCACCGGACCAACTATTTACTTCCCTATCCGAAGAAGCCGAGTACATCATTCAACAACAAAAGGGTGATCATGAAACTCCCTCCTCTTCCATTGTTATACCACCTTACCCCTATGATTATGAAGAGTTCAAACCGCAAGGAGTTGAAATTGGGAAAGACTATGTAACTCTTCTTATGCAAGCCATGCACAAGCAAGCTTATGAAGATCGGAAGAATGCATATTTGGCTCAATATCCTCCCCTCCTACATCTAGCTAGGCAAGGACTCCTCGATCCATCTTGTCCTTTGCCTAGTTGGGCGGATAAAGAAGCCTTGTTTCCGGGTGCATCTAGGGACGTGGTGGAAGACAATGAGGTTGTTGGAAATGATGAGGAGATTGATGATAATATTGAGGAAGAAGCAAGTGGAGATGAAGAAGATAATGATGGTGAAGATGGTGATGAAGAAAGCAAAGAAGAAAGTGCCAAGGAAAGTGGCAATGTGACCACTTCTCATGAGGGAAGTGATGGTGATAGTAGCATGATGGAAGACTAGCCTTGGAGATTCCTACTCTCCCACGGTTTGTCTATATCTCTTTGTATTTTATTTCATTTTGATCATTGTTGGTTTAGTCCTAGCAACATCAAAGGACTCACACCTCGGTTCCTTTGAGGTGTTCTTTATTGTTCCCACATTTGTAAAATCCAAAATGACAATCTAGTTTCATGCATAGCATAGTGTGTGCATGAACTCCCCCATGCTTTGACATTAGCAATAGTGTCTTACTTGGTTTGGGGAAGTTAATGCATACGCAACGGGAGGTAATTTAAATTATCCTCTCCGTCATAACAAAAACCATGCATCATGTAGTATAGCTTAGTGTAGAATTGCATTTAGTATAGAAATCATGCATCATTCTTGCATAATTTCCATCATTTTGGCCATTGAGGACAATGCCCATATTAGTGTGGGGATGGGAATTCTAACACTAAACTTTTATTCAAAAACCATAAAAATTGAAAAATTTCAAAAATCATAAAAATTTGAAAAATTGAAAAACCAAAAACAAGTTCATTTCCTTTGTATATATTGTCTTGTATATATTGTGTTTGTTCATCCTTGTTCACTTTGATTGACTACGCCACATCCGAGACATGAGGATATTGAAGACCGCATGGTATGATCTTTCCAATCTCCTTTTTCCTCTTTATGTTAATGACTATGTGGCTTTATTTTGATTGATGCGGTAAAAACAATGTGAACCTAGGACTTGCATTTAGTTTATATGGCATATTAGTTCGTAGAATCATATGCATTAGGATGTTTATATGCTAGTTGCATCATGGCATGTAGTTGCATGTTAGAAAATTTTGCGAAACCGTCTACTTGGGAAGCTTGACAAGTGTATATAGGCCCTAGTAGATGCTTTTTATTCTTAAGACTTTGCTTGTTAGAATACTTGTAAAACACCCTAGGATGTGTCATGCTAGTATCCTTTGACCCATGGTTTAAGGCCGAGTCAAGAGTACCTTGTGGTGTGATAACTCCTTGGCTACCGTTTATTCCAAGGTGACCCTTGAAACCATGCATACTTCTACCAATTCATCCATATTCTACCATATTTTTGTCATCAAAGGGAATGGGCACAAAACAAAAAGAAATCAATTTGAGTTCAATGAAATGAAAAGTGAAAGAAAGTTTGCAAAAATGCATCAAATGAAAAGAGGAGCAAAAATAGACTCCTAAAACTTCAAATACAAGGCACCCTCGTTACTAATTGGGGTGACTTTGAAAATGTTCAAAAGAAATGAAAAAAGTTGTCAAGTATTGAAATGCCATAAATCAAAAAGAATGGCAAAGAAAGTGTTCTCAAAAAGTCAAATGCCAAAGAAATTTGGGGGAAAAACAAAAACAAAAGCAAACTCCCAAAGTGAAACTCAAATATCTATCGATCCCTTTATCCATCGTATCCATTTTTGTGCATGGTAGAGAGGGGACGACCCTTCTTCTTGTCTAGGCAAGAGGGGGAATTCCGCGATCCTCCAGTGTTTCTAACACCATAGGGAGTCTACTCTTGACAAAAGCATTTAACGATTGAGGACAAACGTACCCTAGCTTGACACATTTTGGAGGTGATTTATTGGTATCCTTCTAGGCTTAGTAGTTTGAACAAATTGCATCTATGAAGGATTGTGTACCCTTGAATTGCTTCCCTTGTAGATAATTTCCGCCACTTAGATGAGGAAAGTGGCTATTCTTTTTGTAGATGCATCGATTATGTGTTTTTGTGTGCTTAATGTTTGGATGTGTCGCCATTTTGGCAAGACCCACCTTGCCTTGCAAGAAGGCATCCTACCTCATGGTTGTCTTGTTGTGAGTTGAAGGGGCGGAGTGAGACCCGCTAATTGTCTCATATCGGCTATTATTATTAGGTTAGGTTAGTATTGGTCCTAGTCTTTGTCACCTCTTTACTCGGGACGAGCAAAGGTTCGGTTTGGGGATATTTGATGTGACCATAATTGGCGCATATTTAGCCCCCGAATTACCATTGTTTTCATGCTTTTTAGTGCCTATTTGGGTCATTTCTTATCTTTAGTTCTTTGTTTTGCATATTCTTTGAGATTTTGATCCCTTGGTAGGAAAGGAGTAAGAATCTTGCATTTTCATGGCAAAACAAGGCTAAATTGATCATATTCAATGACCAAGCATCAAGGAGAGACAAGACTAGAAGGCCTGTGTACATAGCATAGTAGAAGAGCATTGTTGAGAAAAGGATCCTTGAGTCCCCAAGGAAATCCCCAAGGAATTCATGAAGAAAAGGGAAGAAAAAGAAGAAGGAAAGTTCTTTGAACTACAATCCGAACGGATTGTAGAGAATCCGTCCGTCCTCGCCAATCCGAGCGTCCCGCAAAGGAATCCGCTCGGATTCCCCCTCGCCAATCCGAGCGTCTTGCCCAAGAATCCGCTCGGATCCTTCAGCCCAGATCCGGCCGTCCCGACTCCCATCCGCACGGATCGCAGCACAGCACGTTTTCATTCCTCAAGCATCGATAAGAGAAGCCCTTCTCTCGGATAATCCCGGAGGCTCCTTGCTCAACTTAAAAAGTGTAATTACTAGTTTAGCCCTTAGTTAACCCTAATGCATCCTCCCTAATTTTCACTATAAATACCCCATTAGTCTAATTAGAGGAGCATGTTCTTCTTATCAATAATTAGTGTAGTTAATATCAATCAAATCTCTCTTCAATATTGTAATCAAATATTAATCAAGTTTTAATCCAAGTTTTAGTTCTTTAATCTCTCTCTTGTTCTTACTTTATTTTGGGTAATTGAAGATTATTTGGGTTATTATTGGGGGATTGACAACCTCTCAATCTAGGATTCAAGTACTTCTATTATTCTTGCTTTATTATTGGAATCATTAGTAGGTATAATCTCTTAATCCCTTTTTAATTATTGCTAATTACTTTCATTTATTCATCATGTTTCATTATGTTAGTATGATTGACAACCTTTCTAGCATGATCAATATGATAATGAGTGAGTAGTCTCTTAGCTAGGGTTTAATGGGTGATTAGGGGAAACCAACATGGGGAATGATTCATGCTTAAATTAATATGCTTTCATATCTTATTTGCTTGCTTGTTTTGATCTTAATACATGCACATGTTATATTTGATGAAATGCTAAGCCTATGAATCCTTGCATTTACTATCATCTTCTATCCTTTCAACTTGACTTGTAAGACATAACCCAACTCGAGTCTTGTTAGACCATGCATGTGTTAAGTAGGGAAGATTAAGTCGACTTGTAGGTGTTGTACAATCCAAGAGATTCGGCTCCGGGACCCAAACTTTCCTAGGATTGTAAGATATAACCCAACTCAATCCATCACAACAATAATTGCTTGCTTATAATTTGAGAACATGTTTGTATGATCATATCCCATGATTCCCCTATGAACCCATGACACCCTAGTGCTTTTAATCAATTGTTTACACCCCTTATTTTATTTACCTTGTTAGTTTATTTTCATTGCTATCTTAGTTTAGTAACCTTCTACATCAACCCCATTTGTGACACCCCTAGACACCACTAGTTACAATAGAATCTTCATTTCAATACCCGTCCCTTGGGATCCGACCTTTACTTGCCTCTTTACTAATTGTAGAGTTGTTTGTGAAGTATAAATTGTGTTTTGTATCGACCATTGACCAACGACCACATATGCTTAATTGTGAACACGAAATGGCTCCGATCAATACTCCTCAAAGAAGGCACGGTTGGCTTTGCCAACCTCTCGATACTTCAAGTCGACAACCTCGTCCTTACGGAATTTGGACCTCTCTTCCAAGGACGGAGCTCTTGACCACTTGACATAAGCGGGAGTCACCCATGTCGTGGCAACGGGGTTTGGTACCTCCCAAAGCGGCCGAGTGTCCCACCATCTTTCGAAGACCTCCACAAGCTCGGAGTCCCGGAAAACATTCTCTTGGACAAGGGTATCTTGAGCGGGCACCTTTTGTTGACGCCCCATTTGGCTCGTAAGCCTTTCAGGATAAATGAAGGAAGCAACCTTCAAACCCGCCACCATAAAAGAACGAGGACTAGCACCCGAAGCGGGCAACTCCGTGAAGGACTTCAAGTGCCACCATGGCACCACCCAACGGATGTGAGGACCACCCTCCTCCACCAATCTTGCGACCAAATAAGCCTCGGTAGAAGCAAAGCTATCCGAGTACAATTTCTTCCTCATGGTGAGGTGACGGAAGGAATAAGAAGATGAATCAACCGGAGGCTCTACATACCTTAGCCTCTCCAATAGCCACACTTGGAGGATCCTTGGGGATCCGAATGAGGGAGCTTCTCCACAAGAGCCTTCCTTGTCCAAAGCTTGGATGATCTCTCCAAGCACCAACCACGATGGATCTCTACCATGCTCCATTTGCTCGAGCACGTGAACAAGGGTCATGCTACCATAGCATTTCGGCCCCTCCTTCTTCAAAGCATCAACAAAGAGGTATACATGGATAAGGCAAAAGGCAAGAGCCCTTCTCCTAGCCACCTCCAAAACATTGGCATCTAATCGGTTGGAGAAGATGTTGATGAGAGCCAACATGTCCACACCATGTGGAGCAAGAAGGAAGTTGACTTGACTTGTCGACAAACCCAACATGGAACGGAATTTCTCCTTGTAGCACAACCGAGTCGGAGGAATCACCGTAACACAACCCGCCCACCCACCAATGGCTCCAACTTCTTCGGCAAGAGGACAAATTTCACCTTTTCGGAAAACGAAAACGTGGTGTTTCGAATCCCAAAACCGAGAACATGCTTCGAGGAATGAGGATTGCACCTTGACTTGACGGAGCACCAACAATTGACCAACCCCCATGCAAATGAGTTGATACTTTTCGGGAGGCGACAAATCCCGGCACCATTGTCGCAACGCATTCTCAAAAGCATCCATAAAATATTTTTGTGGAGGAGGAAGAAGAAGTTTTATAGAGATGTTTTTTGTGTTTTGGATGATGAAACAATGAAGCGCAAACATCACTATTTATAAAAAACGATCAGCGCGTTTTTCAGAAAAAGGGGAGAGCTGGCTCCCATCGCCAGGCTGCTCGCGCCTCTTTAGGCCCTCTCTCAGGATTCCCGCTTTGACTTGTCTCTTTCAACTTGTGTTTTCTCCTGACACCTCAAACCTCCCGCCAGAATGCTGGCGCCTCTTCGGGATGATCTAGGACATTTTGTGTTTCCTCACACTCACATTTCCTTATTTTCGCGTTTTACGAAATCCGACACGGTTTCCATGACGCAGCTTTAAACATACGGATTTTTCTTTCTTTTTTAAGGGGGGAAGGGCTAGTCGGCCCGATCCGCGACGGATCGTTTCCATGTCAGTCGAAATTCCGAAAATTTTTCGCTTTTTCGCAAATTTTCCATCAAAATAAAAATCGAGAATTGATAACATAACGTCAGTTTTCCTCAAAATTCAAGCACTCACAAATTCGAGTCTTGACCTCACGAAAATTAAATCAAATATACTCGTAAAAGTCTTTTCTAAAATTCATTCCCTGACGGTTTGAGTTTGAATTTTTCGAGTCACAAATCAATTTCAACGCAATTTAATTCACGACACGAGTTAATTGTTCAATTTTCGATTTAATTCCTTTTGGGAATCCAAATGTGACGACTTGTCGCAAAAATTTTCAAATTTCATTTGAATTTTCAAAATTCAATTTTAACTTCATGTCATCTTGGTTAATTTTGTTTTCAATCAAATGCTTTTACGTGTTTACGTTTATGCATATGTGCTACCTGTTGCCTGTTTTCTACATTAACGATGCAGGAACTGGTGGAAAGCAAAAGGAGAATTGACAGCCGACAGCGCTCCTCCGAAACACAACAAAAAAGCCAAAAATCACAAAATAAACCACAATCCAAACACACATATATACAAACCGCCTCACGCAAAATACATCAACACACGTTTGATACGGACAACTGACCGTACAAACAGGATCCAGTACAACCATCTATCATACAGACACTGGCCTAAAACAACCATCTATCATACAGACACTGGCCTAAGATAACGAACTGGGGGCTATTCGCCACCTACCGAACTAAGCACTCTCTATCCTCTCAAACGGGAAAGAAAGGGAGCAACACAAGAAATAGAGGAGCAACATCGGAAGCAGAGGTGGTTACCATGACGGTAATGTTAGGTTCATATACCTATTATTAGACTCCTCTAATAGTGAACTAATTAACTTGTTAATTATTTGTTCTTTAGATCTAGTGCATGCATAACAAAATGAAAGATTTATAAGAAAAACAATGTTCCTTACATTGTTGGTTGGTTCGAAAATGTGGGCACAAGTAAGGTCACCTTCCTTCACTTGTTCTTGAGCTTAATGAGATGGATGATCCTCCTAAGACTCCAAGTATAGAAGCCACTCCAATAAATTGCACCCAAGATTAATCCCAAAAATTCCTACTAATATTAACTAGATATGTAGTAGAAATATATACTTAATAATACTAATGTTCTTGTATTACTACCTCTAGCAATATATGATATGTATTAGTATTTATGAGAGGTTTTTGTTCTTGCATGTGAGGAAAATTAGAGTAAAACAAGTAAAAAACTAGAGAGACAAAAAATGAGCAAAATTTTGTCCATTTAAAGAGCCAAAACCGGTTGGCATAAGCAAAGAGGGAATCTTGCCCTTTTCTTTTTACTTGTTTGTATAGTGTAGGTAGAGTGTAGGAAGCCTAGGTGTAAGATGTAGCATGTAAAGGCTAGTGTGATGTGTCACAATCACACAATAACCAACATCAACATAAGACAAAAGAGCATCTCTTGTGCTCTTAATATGGCCGAAAATTTGGACCATTTTTGGTCCATTTTTGCCTTTAACTATCTTACATAATTAATTATTAATGTAATCATTTAATACTTAAATATTACAATTAATAATATAATATACACTCCACTATTGAGTAGTATACTACCATTATAACAACATATAATGGGTCCCATAATTACTAGTTAGTTAAAATTACAACTTCTTGTAACTTTAAATAACTAATTACCTCTACCTTAAAACTTATATTAATACCTCAACTAATTTAGTAATATAACACTTAATTACTAAATTTAATCTTATTTAATCACATTAAAATAAGACGCAAAATTGCACTCCCATAATTAAGGAATTAATTAATCTGTATCGCATACAATTAATTAAATATCTATTTGGGCCTCATCCTATAGGTGTGACCTAAAGGGATCAACTGACCACCGCCGTCACACGACAGTAATGTCAAACTCTAGTTAGCCAATCATTACTGATTAATGACGGTCAGTCGACTGTATAAAGAATCATCCCTCATGTATTCTTAGTATGAGATTTAACAATGATATTTAAATCATGTGATCGCACCATTGTTGAGGACACATTTCCCAACAATCTCCCACTTGTCCTCGGCAAGTGTGCGTCACCAATTCTCTTGTCCTATTACAATCTCCCACTCAATGCAACGTGTCTTGCAGGTCGTACTTAAACTTGATCATATCTTGAGTGGTTTTCTCGATCTGGAGATTAACTGTCTGACCGGAATTATCTATCATGGATACCTTCCGAGCGTGGCCACGCATTTCCAGTTAACTACTCCTCGAGTGGCCTTGAGATTTCAAACAACCCTGACAAGGGGTGGACAATTCCTATCGCCCTATTCCTTTCGTTCAGCCACAGTCCATCATAACCCAAAATATACCCAGTTTGACCTCATTTACGAAATCGTAGAGTATAAATCAAAGCTAATCAGAAGTTGTGCCAACTTGGGCGAATAGTCTCTAGTCAAAAGAATTGACTCATAAGAATACTATAGTAGCTCTTGCCACGACCAAGCTTTATGAATTACCAGAACTCTATAAGCAGTCACTGCCCGACAGATTGTCCCATACAGTCTGCCTATGTGATCGACTAGTCATCCCATATGACTCTATGACACTTGAACTTGCCATCAATCGCATCACACTCTAGTCACTTCGAGACGTCACCTCATATAAGTAACTAGGGGCGAATACCATGTCAATCCAGTTCACTTTAATGGGGTTCAATTTGTCTCTAAAACCCATTGGATACGACAAGGTAGCGGGTGAGTTTAATAAAACTTAAACGATAAATGTGATTATCACATATGAATAGTCAATACACTATTACTACTTCATATTCTATAATTTTAGTGTATTATAACACTAGTGAAAATGCAATACAAGCTTGGCAAGTGGATATACCCGATATCCATATATTCCAACTTTATTAATTGCTATTTCCTTCCATTCAATGTCATCTCTAATGACATGAATTTTTTAAAGTATGTGTCTAGACTTCTTACTAGACTTGAGCTCTTTAACTTGAAAGAAGCTCCCACTGTTATCGCATAACTTGTGATAAAGTCATCTGTGGAGGGATTCACTCTTAATCCCTACGTTGACTATTTTATCACAACTTACTTAGTCTCTTACTCCTTTGTCAATAAGACACCCTAGGACTTCAACAAATCCCTTTTGGTTTGGAAACTTATGTTTGTGCAACACTTCAACACCTAACTTAGTTTGTCATCCAAACATGTGTACAAGTCATCAATTGTACTTTAAGGCTTTCACAAGCCCATCTTATGAATTAACTTATTATTGACTCATAATGTACCTAGCCTATGGTACATCATAGCACGTGCGTCTGTTGGCATACATAATCGTTCTAATGGCGGAAACATTAGCAATCGATTTCATGTAATCAACAACTTAATGGGTTCAGTGAACGACTATGATTCTATCATAGTAATTCCACTTTCATCATCATGAATAAGCCATTCAACTTTGTTGATGTTAAACAGATACGAAAGAACTTATCCTCATAAGACTCTCAACTCTATGCCAATATACTCTCACATAGATTCAAAATCTAGAATACTTTGCATCCCATTCCAAGTGTCCCAATTACTCTTGCCAGAAGAGAACATTGGTACATAATTCTCAATAAGTAATATGTTATCAATATATAAGACATAGAGAAACAATTCTAGCTCCCACTTAACTTCATGTATAATCATGATTCATCAATCATGTGAATGAAACCATCCACTATTATCACATGATTGAAAAACATAATCCTTTAATGCTAGCTTAAGACCATCTTGTGATCACTTAAGATAGCTACGCATAATTTGTTAGGATTCTTAGATCTTCATCTAAGATTTTGTGTTTCAAACACTTCCTTCTCTAAATTCCCATTTTAGAAAAGTGAATTTTTATTTGCCATTCTTCATTTAAATGAAATACGGCAATTCCTAACACAATTTATCTTGATCAACATCTTCATGTAAATCTTATGCATTTGTGTACTCTGGAGCTCTATTTACTTTTGAGGAGACCCGCGCCTTAAACTAAATCTACTCTTGAGTAACAATTTTCATATTGTAATGCTTCGGCTCGTATGTAACAAGGTCATGATACTATCACTTTCACAAAGTAATATTTTTGAACAATAATACATGTGCGAAAAACTCCCACAGAACTATGCTCTCATACTATCTTCATAGATAATAGTTCAATACCAACTCCCACACTATAATTCTATTACTTTCATAAAGTAACATTTCAACTATAAGAGATGTTTGTGACGATTCAATCTACTCCCACTCTATCTCTCAGAAATACATCTAATTTCTTGAGTGATAGCATTGTGAGTCACAAATATATATATTTAATGGAGTATTAGGAGTTTTACTTAGACTATGTATTAGCTTTCAAAAGGCCATCCTAACATGGCAGCTTGATAATATTATATGACAGTCTGATCCATGTAATCTGGTTTAATAGACTCTCTATTCTAGGTATCTCATGGTTGACCATCCGTTTAGAATAATGTGTCCATATGGTATCGTGAATTCCCTATTTGATGAGTTCAAAAGCTCATTATAACTTTATAATTGATCTTACATAAGTAAGTTGTTACTTTAAGTAACAAAGGCATAAGAAGAATCAAATTCATAGCTTATGGACATATAATGATCTCATCATCATAATCGTCTAATCAACCAATTTAAGTTGTTTATCTAATATTTCTCTACGCAAGTAATTAATGATGATGATTTTAGAACAAATAACATAGTAAAACAAGTGATTTAGGTTGAAAACCAAATCACCAATATCCAAAATACAACCCCTGTTTAAAGTATACAAACCAATTTCCAAGTCACACAAGGAAATCAAAATAGTTCTAAAACATGAAATACATCATAAAATTAAAGACAAAGCAAATTTAAAGCCAAGCTTCCTTTGATCCATCACCACGGTCGGCTACTCTAGCTTCCCATATGATCCTCTAGCTTTGCATTTCCTTGCCTTTGTCCTTGGTAGGAGCCCCTATTTACAAGAAAAAGGGTAATCATCACAACTTGTATCACATACTTATTGAGATTAAAACATAAAAGATAGGGATAGTTATATACCTACTGGAATAACCTTTCCAGCTTTGATGTCGCCAAGGTATTTGGAACAATTTCTTTTCCAATGTCCAACACCACAACAATAGTGGCACTTGTCCCCGGATGGGGCACTGTACTTGGGCTTGGAGGAACTTGCTTCATAAGTCTTAGCTATGTTCCTGTTGGGAGTTCGCTTCTTTCCCTTTTTCCCACTCTTCTTGAAAGTTCCTTTGCTATTATGATTGACATTGAGCACATCTTTTGTGGTGCTAACACTTAGCCCCATGTCCCTTTCAGCTTGCACAAGCATTTTGTGCAACTCATCAAGAGAAACTTTCTTATCTTGCATATTAAAATTCACCCGGAATTGAACATATGCTTTGATTTTCTTTGAGGAATGAAGAATTCGATCAATTACGAGTTCATTGGGAATTTCCACCTTATGCATTTTCAAGGTCTCAACATGCTCCATCAACTTGAGCACATGTGGGCTCACCTTTTGGCCCTCTTTGATGTTAAGATCAAAGAATGCGGAAGCCGCCTCATATTGAATGACCCTAGGAGCTCGTGAAAACATGTTCACAAGCTTCATGTAGATCTCATGAGCGGTGCTAATCTTTATAGCACTTCGTTGGAGTTCGGCCTCCATAGCAACGATCAACACATTTTTGATCGCGGCCGACTCCTTTTGGTAAACCTCATAGGTTTGCCTAGCGGCGGGGGTGGACCTAGTATTAGGTTCGGTGGGAGATGCCTCGGTAAGATAACGAAGCTTGTCGTCACCTTGCGCGGCCAAGCAAAGTTGCGCGTCCCAATCGGCGAAATTAGACCCATTCTTTTCTAACTTACATCGATCCATGAAGGATCGGAGCCATGACACATTGGTAAGCGTGGCGGAACTAGTGGATACGGACGTGATTGGAGTTGCCATTGCGATTGATAAAACAAATTTGACTACAAAATAGGAAATGAAGGAATTAATTATCATCTATCGTTTTAATAATACTCGTAAATTTAAGTACAAGTATTGCATTTATATAGTGACCTCCACCCAACTATATAAATGATTCCGAGATCCAAATTCATATCAACTCGGGCACGGTGAGCCGATTCATCCCTTATTAATATAACTCGGTGGATTAACCTTTTAATCGATTCTACTTTTAGAACTCTCGGTCGATAAAAATTACTATAATTCTCATCTTTAGCCCGGAACACATGCGACTACGGTCAACAATACTTCCGTTGAGCTCAATCCAAATTTCGATGTAATAACATTTTACTACCCCACTTCGCCAACGTAACAAGGTTTGTATTACGGTGAAGCAGGATTAACTCCCTTATGAAATTGGTACTTCATGGGTTCTACTATTTGGTAAGGCTTTTTCTCAATTTTTAATATGTGAGAGGTCTTGTCAATTTATTATCTATCACGTTTTAAGTGAACTAATGCGGTAAACTACGATAATTATAATTGACACGGTCGATGACTCGATATGATATGCATGTGTTGTTATGGCGATTTGGCAATGCATGTAACATATTAAAAGAAATGCAAAGCAATAAATAAAATTCCTAGTATGACCTTCCTAAAATAGAAAATCAAATAATCTATTACATATTCGGAAACCAACTCCTTTGGTCCCTTGATACTTCAAATGGCACGCCTCCCAAGACACCGTCTTTGTCGGATCACCTTTCCGAATGGCACCGTCTTTAAAGATGCTCCATAATTACAAATAATAATAAAAATACAAAGCTATTCCTATTATACATTTGTAAAATGGAAAAAAAAACTAATGAAATAAAAATAAAAGTGATACGAGATCACTTTAAATTACAACCGAATCAATATTCTCTTTCATTACGGGTAATATCGATTAAAACTAAGGTCATACTAAGATAAAATTACATAATTCAAAATTATATAAATAAAAGACATTCAACAATTGAAATATGCAGCATTATAATATGTACCTATCATGCCAAATGATATGCCAAATCGCCCTATTTAACTTATGTCGTACATATAACCCGGTTTTATAGAAATGCGTGATAATAACCTTTTAAAATCACTAATTAACACTTAAATCACATCTAAGCTCAAGTTAATTATCCTAACACTTTTTAGGACTCATAAATTAGTCATCACTCAATTTTTGACAATAATTCAACTTGATTTAATTTTATGCTCATTTTTTACCTTAAAATCATTATTTATATGAAATAAATCCAAATTAAATTATAGAAATTTCAAAATTTAAATTTTAAATTTTTGAACATTCTGGAATAATTCCATGACCCTCATAATGTCAAAAATCATGGTTAAAATTTTCAAATTAATTTTGAGAAAATATAGTTGTATTTTATCGGTTTTATCTCATAAAATACATAAAGTGTCCGAAAATTAATCCAATAATTTTTACAACTTTAGATATGAATAGTGGGATATTAATACAACTTAAAATAATTTTCTCAAGCCATGCAATACGTTTTAGCTAATTTTTGCTAAAATAGTCACTATTTATGCCATTTTTACTCAAAAATCCATACATCATGCAAAGTAAGATCATTAAATCAAGAAATTTACATACTCTCTGTAAATTATGCATGTTACATCATATTAAAAGATCATGGCTTAATTCGAAATTTAACTATTTTTTAACCATTTTACCTCTTTTAATCCATGTTTATCTCATAAAAATCATAAATCATGCAATATTAATCACATTAACTCGACCTTTTACAAACAACTTGTAAAATATTCATGTGAGGTCATATAAACTTTCCAAGGTCAGAAATAAACTTTAACTATTTTTAGTATTTTAAATACCATTTTAGTCATAAAAATGTAATAAAATGACCAAAAATCCTTAAAATGAGCAATAAATTTCCATAAATCATAAAAATGACCTAAAAACATTTTAGGACCAGAATACATAACCTTTTAACTCGGAAAAACAATAACCGATTATGCATGCAACATCCTTATGCTCTGATACCACTTGTTAGGTTCATATACTTATTATTAGACTCCTCTAATATTGAACTAATTAACTTATTAATTATTTGTTCTTTAGATCTAGTGCATGCATAACAAAATGAAAGATTTATAAGAAAAATAATGTTCCTTACATTGTTGGTTGGTTCGAAAATGTGGGCACAAGTAAGGTCACCTTCCTTCACTTGTTCTTGAGCTTAATAAGATGGATGATCCTCCTAAGACTCCAAGTATAGAAGTCACTCTAATAAATTGCACCCAAGATTAATCCCAAAAATTCCTACTAATATTAACTAGATATGTAGTAGAAATATATCCTTAATAATACTAATGTTCTTGTATTTCTACCTCTAGTAATATATGATATGTATTAGTATTTATGAGAGGTTTTTGTTCTTGCATGTGAGGAAAATTAGAGTAAAACAAGTAAAAAACTAGAGAGACAAAAAATGAGCAAAATTTTGCCCATTTAAAGAGCCAAAACCGGTTGGCATAAGCAAAGGGGGAATCTTGCCCTTTTGTTTTTACTTGTTTGTATAGTGTAGGTAGAGTGTAGGAAGCCTAGGTGTAAGATGTAGCATGTAAAGGCTAGTGTGATGTGTCACAATCACACAATAACCAATATCAACATAAGACAAAAGAGCATCTCTTGTGCTCTTAATATGGCCGAAAATTTGGACCATTTTTGGTCCATTTTTGCCTTTTGTCATTTGTCCCACAAATGCTTATAAGTCATATGTTTAATTATCTTACATAATTAATTATTAATGTAATCATTTAACACTTAAATATTACAATTAATAATATAATATACACTCCACTATTGAGTAGTATACTACCATTATAACAACATATAATGGGTCCCATAATTACTAGTTAGTTAAAATTACAACTTCTTGTAACTTTAAATAACTAATTACCTCTACCTTAAAACTTATATTAATACCTCAACTAATTTAGTAATATAACACTTAATTATTAAATTTAATCTTATTTAATCACATTAAAATAAGACGCAAAATTGCACTCCCATAATTAAGGAATTAATTAATCTGTATCGCATAAAATTAATTAAATATCTATTTGGGCCTCATCCTATAGGTGTGACCTAAAGGGATCAACTGACCACCACCGTCACACGACAGTAATGTCAAACTCTAGTTAGCCAATCATTACTGATTAATGACGGTCAGTCGACTGTATAAAGAATCATCCCTCACGTATTCTTAGTATGAGATTTAATAATGATATTTAAATCATGTGATCGCACTATTGTTGAGGACACATTTCCCAACAGGTAACACCTCGTTCCTCCTCAATAACAAAAAGAAAAATGATGCCTGGCAGACTTCGGGCGACACGACAATCGAGGATCATAACTCAGCACGTTACCCCGACGTTGGCCTCCAATCAGCAGAATTCCATAGTGAAAGAGGACCATGACAACGGACACTACCCCGATCTTGACCTCCAATCACCAGAATTCGACAACGATCAAAAGTGGCAACATGGGATAACACGCCCGTATTGAAACCCACTCATCGGGCATCCGAACCTCTGCAGACAATGACCAACGATCGATACCCGATCATTGGCCGGGCAAAGGCCGCCAGGGAGAAACACAGCCAAGCCTGTAACAAAAAACAGTCGCCTCTCCTCCTACAGGATCATCCTCCTCTTCCAAGGCCACCACGACGGACCCCATAGGTCCCAAATGATCCCCTCCAATCAAATGCAATCAAAGAACGTCAGCCGAGATTTCGGAATTATGACGGCGTAAATCGGACAAACCCAGAACAAACAAACAACCTGCAAAGCAAAGCAAGGCAACCCCGCCCAAATCCAACCAAACAAAAAAAACAACTCCCAAAAACGCACAAAAAACGACTCGCCCTTCTTTTCAAGCAAAAGACGAGTCAAAACAACCACAACAAAAAAACGGCACCCCAAGACCCACACAAGGTCCGCCAACAACCCAAAATACATTCCCAATGCAATGAGGAATTTTTCTACGGCTCAAAAAGGCGATTTATACGCCAATTTTGAGCACAAAACGGTCGAAAATTCAAAATACGACCGCAAGGAGGCAGGCGTGATCACACCTCAAGGCAACCTAAACTACCAGTAAGGTACATTTCAAGGCAAGTTGACTCAATTCAAGCTCAAATAGGCGCTTATTTTGTCAGACATAAGACCGTCACAAAAGGCACAAATTCCAATTTTGCCCACAATACCCAACAAAGGTCCACAATGGCAAATACGGTCTTTCCCGACTACAATAAAATCTAGTGGGACCCATTACCCAAGCAAATAAACTTGGCATTGTGAGATGAGACGGTTTCTCCACCTCACTCACGTTTTTCGAGCATAAGGAGCGGGAACGGGGACCAAAATGCAAACTAAAAGCACCCCTATACTCCTAAACGGGTTTCTAACCTAATGCAATCATCGATTTCACTCGAAATGGGCTCAATCAAAAACTCCCAAATCGATTTTCTAGGGTAAACATCTCGCCCTAATTCAATTCAGCTAAAAAAACCAACAAATTCGAATAGATTCAAGAGGAAATACATACCTTGAGAGGACATTATTGTTGATAGCACGAATGGAAGCAAACAAAGGTCCTTCAATGGCGGATTTTTGCGAAAGGTTGAAGGCAATGAATGATGAATGACGAGCAGCCGAGCCTCGCGTCTTTTACAGAAAAATAGGGGAGCCCCCTTCTATCGCCAAGGGGCTCGCGCCTCAATGAGGCTTCCCTTTGCTTTATTCACCGAAATTTGGGTTTTGGCCCAACTTCCTGCGCAAATTCTTCAAAATTCAACGACGGCAATTAAAACTGTCATTTCAAAAATAATAGTGAAATCAAAATTCACTATTTCCTCAAATTTCAAACAAACGGCGATCAAAACCGCCATTTTCCCTTCAAAAATAGTGAAAAATTCAAAATTCACTATTTCTTCAAATTACCATGAGGGCAATTAAAACCGTCAATTTCAAAAAAACAAAATAATAGTGAAAAATTCAAAAATTCACTATTTCGCCAAAATTCAAACGACGGCACATAAACCGTCACTTCAAAAATAGTAGTGAAGATTCAAAATTCACTATTTCCTTCACATGTCAACGACGGCACATAAACCGTCACTTCAAACATAATAGTGAAGATTCCAAATTCACTATTTCTATCACATGTCAACGGCGGCACATAAACCGTCACTTCAGTCGTAATAGCGAAATTTAAAATTTGCTATTTCCTTCAAAAAATCCAAACAAACGAGTAGTGAAAGTTCATAATTCGCTATTCCTTCAAATGTCAACATGGGGCTTCCTCGCGGAACCCGCTTATTTCAGAAACGTTGATAGTGAAATTCAAAATTCACTATCTTCCCAGCGACATCATGAGTCCGCTACTTTCAAAACAACCCCATCAGACGCGGCTATTCACGCGGTCACTTAACCGACTCCCCCATAGCTGGGGAGCCTTACTATGCGTCACGGCTGGCGAGCCCTCCTCATGTATGCCCCATGGCTGTCGAGCCTTACAACGCATCGCGGCTGGCTAGCCCTCCTCATGTACGCACTATGGCTGGGGAGCCTTACTACACATCGCGGCTAGCGAGCCCTCCTCATGTATGCCCCATGGCTGGCAAGCCTTATAACGCATCGCGGCTGGCGAGCCCTCCTCACATACGCACCACAGGTTGCGAGCCTTTATCCGCAAACATGCAAGGATGTATCCGAAGATGCCTCAGGTATGACTCCTTGTTGTGGCTGGCGGGCCTTTGTACGTAGTCTAACGGACTTTAAAAGACCCGCACGGATAGTCGACAGACTCTAAACTGTTCTCGACGACAAGTCCTTGGCTCGTACCCTCGAGTCGCCTTGGCCTCGCCCTTCTCGACGGCAGGTCCTTGGCTCGAATCCTTTCGAGCCGCCTCGACGTCGCTTGGGTCTCCAGGTTGTAATCTTTGATTGACCTGGGGACTCTACTTTGACTTTCGCCCTGTCCAAGCCTCAGTCAAAGTGGGGGCTCTGTAGATACCCAGTATCTGCTGAGACTCCAACAAACACCCGATGATTATCGGACTACAACATGTTTTGGAATCACGGCGTTTGATCGACAGTTTGTGTACAACTTTACGTCGGAAAACTTAAAACGATTTCGAAAATAAAACTTTTCAAAAGTACCTGGAGTGTTTAATGCACGACGACGGGGTCGCAATGACACTAACTAGAGTCAAAATCGACACCGGATCAAAAACCGACTCAAAAATTCAAATCCCGACTCCAACAACGAGTCAAACCGAGTCAACCACAAAAAACAAACCATTTCAAACCTTCTATACTAATATTTCCCGGATTCATGAATGGTCAAGTACCAAACATGTGACTACAAATCTTATGATAGAACAAATCATGATTGCACTTGTGTGAAAGTGACAGGACAACTAGAAGACCCGCGACGTGGCTCGCGCCTCTTTGAGCAGCCCAGGTGGCCACGTCGCTCAAAACTCACACAACCACTCATTTTCCTGTAAATACCCCTCAAATGCCCCTATTTGAGAACTCACGCGAATGTCCGCCCCCTCTTTTCTCCATTAAAATTCTCTACTCGACTTCTTAAGTCACAATCCGACGCGTATTTACGACCTACCGATCGTAAAAACAAGCCTTACACATTGTTTGGTACCGTCATCGTGCATTAAATCACTTGACCGAGCACTTCGACCAGTACACCGTCACTAAATTTAATAAAACACTCTTTTTACTTACCAAAACGGTTTTAAACCGAGTCTTTTCCGACCAAACGAGTTGTTACACTTACGTCGGTTTCTCGCCATAACCAAACATGTAAGTATGAGGGTGTAAAAATCCTTCCTCTATCATGTCTTCATTTGTTTCATGACTATAACATGCTAAAACATGCATAACATGATCCAAAACATGAGATAAACGAGCTAAAACTGAGTTTTGGCCTGAGGCAGAAGCCCCTTACTGTGCACAAAGGCTCGCGTCTCAATGGGGTGCCCAGGTCAAAACTCAACCGTGTTTGTTCTCGTCTTTCCCCTTTAATCCATTTTCATATTTGTAATCGGTTTTTACCATTTCAAATATTTTCAAACCTTTTTTTCATTTTATTTCATTTGTTTTAACCATAAAGCATTTTTCACCCTTGGTTCCTCATACCATGATGGTTAAATCCGTGTTTCGGTGATAATATTTGGTTAATAACATTCAAAAGGTATTTTAAAGCCTTTTATTACATTTTGGGAGGTATTTTAAAGCATTTCATCATTTCTTTACATTTTCAAAACAAGCATGTTAGCCACCAACACAAAGTCATCCTTGGTTCTACATACCATGCCGGATTTTAACCCGGGTACGATGATGAGTATCGACCAATTACATTCAAATGAACTTAAAACAATTAGTTCATAATTATTTTCAAAACTATTCATGTCAAGCTTGTCAAATCGAACCTGACACCGAATATCATCAAAATAATGATGATTATTCGAGTCTCTCTCCTCAAATCAACAAATGCGGTCTAAACGACCCTTTCAAACCAAATCGGGTCAAATACCCATTGTTCAATACGTTTTATAAACGTTTTTCAAAAGGTCAGAACACGGCATACAATCGTTGGTTGACCCGCGCCTAAACAGGCCCCTTCTTTCTTATTTCCAAAACCAGGGGAGACCCCTTTGCACTGCCAACAGGCTCGCGCCTCATGTGGCCGCCTGGTGCAGGGTCTGTTCCCTTCCCAACATCAGTCTAGGACGATCCCGACTCCGGTTAGTCCGAAGATAGGACGGATCAGATGACTATTTGCTCATTCAAAATCATATTTGCAAAATGCTTCACTAAGACAAATGGATCACGTTATGCACCATAAACCTAATACAGTAAATGGATGTTTAATTTCCGTCTTGCATGCAAATCAACCATTAATCCAACTCGACATTTTATACTTTATACTTGGATTAAATCAACCGACTTAGAAAGCTCTCACATGTTAGTTTTAAATTATTGGATGCGCATTCATGCATTTAAACCGTTTTATCAACTTTTCCATTCAACCAACCAAGATCGATCAGTAGAGGCCGCTACCGCGGGCGGGATTGGGTGTCCGATTAAATGGCTTCCCAATACGTACCTTCACCTCTTACTCAGAAACTTTGGATAGTGGACGACCTTATCCAGGGCGTACGAGAGTCATTCTAGAGATAGGATGCTAAAGAGGGACGATTTCCTTATCTTTAGTACCTATGTCAAATGCTTCTTTGTGCTTCGATTTGACCGAGGTATAAAGTGGATTTCGAACGGGTTCCAAGCATCCCACAAATGCTTGGTGGCGACTCCGAACATCTCTAATCGTTTCGAGACCCTTACCGAGACGAAACCGACCGATCCAAAACGATCCGGTCGAAAGCATTTTTACGCCGCCGAGCGTGGCTTTCAAAAGACCGCTGCACGTCCGCAGATCGAACCGGACCTGCAGGTGGGCCATGTCCACAATTAACTAGATATATTATTTAGGACACCCTTGATAATATGTAAATATTACTAACAAACTTAGTAAAAATATTAGATTTATAATACTAACTCTTAGTATGTGATTTCTAATATTTTAGCTTTTTATAGAGATGAACACTTTTATTTTTCTCCACATGTAAAAGATAAGTTCAAAAATGAACAATGAGAAGTGGAGTAGTGTATGGGAGGCCGGATGGGGGAGATTATTTGAGGGAGTTGTGAGTTGAGTTTTGTGCCCACTTGATGTGACTCATATTTGAGCACATTTAGTCCCCGAATTAACCTCGTTCCTATGCTTTTTAGCACATAATTGGGTCATTTATTATCTTTAGTTTCCTATTTTGCATATTTTTTGAGGTTTTGTCTCCTTGGTAGGAAAGGATTGCTAACCTTGCATTTATGAGGCGAAATGGAGCTAAATGGATCGCATCTAATGAACAAGCATCAAAGAGAAGACCGACACTAAAGGCCTAAGTAGATAAATAAAGTGAAATGGGCAATGATGAAAAGATCCTTGCATCCCCAACACGATCCTTGCGGATTATTAAGGAGCTAAACAAGAGAACAACTCTGCCCAAGGATCCGAGCGGCCAGAGCAAGATCCGGGCGTACCAATCAACCAGGATCCGAGCGACTTGATCCCAGGACGAGCGGACTGGAGAGCAAGGAGCCGAGCGTCCCCTCCCTGATCCGAGCGGATCTCAAGACAGAACAGCCCGTGCCACAGCACGGGACGAGCGGATCGAGGCAGGACTAGCAAGGAGGATCCGCGTATGTCCCTCGGGAGTAGCTTTCCTCAAGTTTTTCTTAGGGTCTTAATAGTCATTTAAGCCGTTAGTAACCCTAATCCTTGTACCTAATATTTAGTATAAATACCCCTTTGTACTACCTAGATTTTCATCCAATCTCATCAACTCTTAATACTCTCTTAATCCTATCAAAATTTAGTCTTAATTTAGTTGTAATACATTTCTCAATATTAATCACATCTTAATCTTTCTTTAATTTCTCTATTGTTCTTCCTTTTATTTGGGTAATTAGAAGATTATTTGGGTTTATTTGGAGGATTGACAACCTTCCATCAATCATCAAGTACTTATATTATTCTTTGCTTTATTATTTGGAATCATCTTCATAGGTATAATTCCTCTTTACCCTTGTTTAATTATTGTTAATCACTTTCATTTATTCATCATGATTTGCTTTGTTAGTATGATTGACAACCTTATTAGCATGCTAAACTTGATCATGAGTGAGTAGTTTTTTAGCTAGGGTTAATGGGGAATTAGGGGAAACAAACATGGGGATTGATCTATGCTTAATCTAATATGTTCTCATAATTAATTTGCTTTCTTGTTGTGATTTCAACCTATGCCCATGTTATGTTTGATGAAATGCGAGCCTATGAATCCTTGCATTTTTTTATCCATCCCTTATCTCTTCAATGAGGCTTGTAAGATATAAACCAACTCGAGCCTCATTTGACCATGCATAGAGTTGAATAGGAAGGATTTAGTCGACTTGTAGGTGTTGTACAGTCTAGACGACTCGGCTCCGAGACCCAAACCTTTTTATGGATTGTAAGATATATACTAACTCGATCCCATCACAACAATAAGTGCTTGCATCTAATTGAGAACGTGTTTGTATGGGCGACTCCCATGAATCCCCTATGAACCCATGACACCCTAGTGCTTTTAATCATTTGTTTTCAAACCTCTTTAATGGCTTTGCTTTGTTTAATTTACTTTACTTTTATTTTGGTGATTCGTTTAGATTACACATCACCTCAACCCAAATTGTGACACCCTAAGACATAGCTATTTGCAATTGAGAATCCTACATCAATACCCGTCCCTTGGGATCCAACATTTACTTACCTCTATACTAAGAGTAGTTTGTGAAGTTATAAATATTGTTCTGGTTGGTAGCTTTTGACGACGAGTTTTAACCGGACCAAAAATGGCGCCGTTGCCGGGGACGGTGTTAAATTGATTTGATTTTCATTAATTGTATTTAGTTGTGTCTTTCTTTACCTTGGGGAAGTCAATCTGCTCAAGGTTATTCTAATTATTTTCTAGTTGTTTGATATTTTGCATGACTAGGAGATCACAAGGTAATTTATTACCTATTGATTTTGAGATTGAAAGAACCTTAACCAACAATAGAAGAGTTGCTAGAGGCAATTCAAGAGTTGTAGGTATTGGAAATATTATGGACATTCAACCAAATAACATTGAGTTTACCAACACTTTTGCAAGAGAAGGAGAGGATAACCCAATTCAAAACCCACCACAAAATTAACCTATAATGCCTAAATTTTTATCATATTCTGTACCAACCGAGGAGAGCCTACCAAATGGTACTCCTACACCACCACATTTAACCGGTAATTTCATTGCCAAATCCGTATTTATACAATTAGTTGAGAGAAGTCAATTTTGAGGGATGCCTAGTGAAGACCCTAACTCACATATGGAGACTTTTTGTGACTATTGTGATGCAATTTCTCAAACCGGAGTTACTCAAGACAAAATCCGATGGGTATTGTTTCCTTTTTCTTTGATTGGTACCGCAAAACAATGGTTAATGAGCCTAGAGAAGGCTACCCTTGGTATTGATTCATGGAAGAAGCTAGCACTTGCTTTCTATAAGAGATTCTATCCTCCGAAAAAGACTAACATGTTGAGAGCCCAAATCACCAGGTTCAAACAAAGGGAAGAGGAATCTTTGTACGAAGCATGGGAGAGATTCAAGGACACTTGTCGTTCTTGTCCACACCATGGACTTAGCGAGTGGTTCCTTGTACAACAATTTTGGAATGGTCTATATGAAGACTCTCGAAACATTCTCAATATTGGATCCAATGGTATGTTTACCGAAGTTGATGACAATAAACATGGGCCAAAATCGAAGAGATGGCGGTTCATAATTCCCAATATAGTAGGCCTCGAAAGGCCACAAGAGGAGAAAATCATGAGGTAGATTCCATCACTCAATTACTTGCTCAGTTAAGTGCTCAGATCGACACCATCAATTTGAAGTTTGAGAAGGCCATGGCTAAACTTGATGAAGCTTCCAAATCACCCAAACAACATGTTAATGCTATGGTGGCATCATCCTCAATCCCAAGTGGAGTATGTGAAAGTTGTGGAACCTTGGGACATGATCAAAATGAATGTAGAAGAACAAGTGAACAAGTTAATGTTTTCCAAGCATACAAGAATGGTACCCCTTATTCCAACTACTATAATGAGAACACCAAATTCCATCCAAATATTTCATACAAGAGCCAAAATATCCAAAACTCCCAACAAACATACACCCCACCTCTAATGAGAAGCCTAGCTCAAAGACCCTTTTTCAACCAAAGCCAAGGTTACCAAAATCAACCTTCCTATAACCAACCAAATGACCAAAGCTTTGATGTTCAAAAAGCGGTCCTCCAAATGCAAAAGAACCAACAAGAATTTTTCACCCAAATGCAAAAAAATAGCCCACACCAAGATGTTGGAAACTCAAATGACCCAATCGGCATCTTCTAGCCCTCAAAGACAAAAGGGGAAATTACCACTTCAAGTTAATCCTCCAAGACATGAGACGGTGAGTGACATCCATTTGAGGAGTGGTACAAGATATGAAGGGCCGAAGAGGCCAATTGATGAAGATATTGTGGATGCTAGTGACAAGCAAGGAATTGTGGAGAACTCTAAGGAGGTAGATCCTACTTCCAATGAAATTTCAAAGAAGAAGAATAATGAAATTTCAAAGAAGAAGAATGAAATCAAATAAAGCAACATAGGGAATCAAATGCAAAGCCCTCCTCCTCCTCCATTGTGACTCCACCGTATCCATTTGCCTACCAAGAATTGAAACGAAGTGGCTCTAATGTCATGGTAGGCAACGACTATTTGACCCAACTAATGCAACATACGCATAAGGAAGCTCATGAAGATCGGGTGAATGCTTACCGTGCTCAATATCCGCCCCTCCTACATTTAGCTAGGCAAGGACTACTTGATCCATCATGTCCTTTGCCTAGTTAAGCGGATAGAGAGGTATTCTTCCCAAGTGCTTCTAGAGATGCCAACTTGGATAGTCAAGTTTCTAGGGGGGAAGGAGATTGTTGTTGATGACGGGGAAGGTAGTGACTCTTTCCAAGAAGAAGAGGAAGAAAAGCAAAGTTCAAATGATGATGGTGAAGCCTCCGGGTCAATGGAGGTAGATGTGAAAGATTCATTAATCTCATATTAGACATCTCTAATAACTAAGTGATTTAGTTTAGTCATAAAACTAATATAAGATCTTATGCATGCAAAACAATTTAAATAAAAGAGAAGAATTAGTCATTCTTACAATGGTGGCTGAATAGGTTATACTAATTGGTCTCCTACCAAATTAGTCTTCTTTAAGAAAAATCGAGTGCCCCAAAAACCTTAGATCCAATTGCAAGATCTACTCCTTAAGAATGTACAAGGTAATCCCTCTTAATACATTTACTAATTTTATTACTAGAAATTAGTAGATGTTCCTTTAAATTTAACTAATATGAATTATTACTACTACTAGTAATTAGATCTTGATATTAGTATTTTAGAATGATGTTAATATTTTCTTTCTCTCTCAAAAATAATTTTAGAGAACTAAAATAAATTATGGCATTAGAATGAATAATGAATGAGAAAACAATTCTCATTTTTGAGTAGGGGAGAGAGGGGTGCCGACACCGTTGGGTCACACAAGGCCAATGCATGCTCTTTGTTTCTACAAATTGTTCTTCACAAGGAAATGTAGGTTTGCATTCCTAAACCTAATCATAATTAGGTTGTCTTAAACAATTAAGATAAAAGCAACATTGTCCCCCACTACATGGAGAAAACCGGTTCTCCATTTGTAAAATGGTGTTCCATTTTAACTTTGTTATTTTGTCAATTGTAGTTGTGACATATATTACATGTTATTAGACATATGTTCATGTAATGCATTTTTAACATATTAAAAATCATTACATAAAATAAATCACATGGAATGACATAAATAACAATATATGATTTAATATACTTAAAATGGACTATCTATCTATATTCTATATATATATATATTAATCCTCTAAGAAAACCGCTGATATGACATTCTAATAATTAAGAGTTTGCTGACATGTCAAATCCTCCTTGATTAAGAGATCATGTACATATTTTCCATCAGTAGGTCTTGCTTAAGACGGGTCGAATCATAAGACGGGTAGTTACACTCACAAAACGAACATTTTGTCTCACAAAATGGTATCCGTCTACCACTTAAGACGGATAGTGCCCGTCTTAAGTAAGAATTTGTGATTTTCCATTATTACCCATCTAATTTGTTTTACATTTATTCTCACTAAACTTTGACTCTCCCTCTCCTTCCTTTCAAAAGAGTTATCATCGTGTTGAATTTATCGCCTATCATAAGACATCAGTATCCAGTACATCCAAATTTTTTGTGGCAATCACTGATTCAGAAAGTTGTATGGCATGAATCATAGCTCCGAAATACGATATCTTATGACTAAATGAATTCCTTTCAATGACGAACAATAAAAATGAATCCCACTTAATTCTGGGAATTTCATACGAAGTACTATATTTTCAATGGTTCCTCCATGAATTCCGCGCTGCGGCTCCCTCAATGGATCAAGATCAGACTGTTAGACCGGACCACCACCGACCGCCAGCCACGACCCCCTGTCGCCCCCTCCCCTGCTTCACCACCATCCCTCCAATGAAAGTAATAACACGTAAATCAACTTAATTTAAACAAAATTTATGTAATTTGTCGGTTGATATGAGATTTGAGATCCATAATTATAATTTTTGGGGGAATTTGATAAGGTTTTGGGGAAGGATTAGAGAGAATTTTTTTCAAGAAAAGAGTATTCTATAGAAATATTATGAGAAAAAAATACATGATTGAGTAAAATGGGTTCACGAAAGAGTAAATACGATATTAATATATACTGAAATGGGGTAAAAAAAAAATTACATCCTAACCTTCTATCACCATCATCCCATCCCACTGTCTAACACACCAGTCCATAGACCATAAGCACCAACTCAGTCCCTTCATTCAAAGCCACCACACCTAACGCCATCCGGCATCAACCACATGAGTCGTACCCAAATCGTCGCTAAAGCATCCCGCTTGCGGGTTCCGACCACCTGAATGAGGGAGACTGTATTTGCATACGGTACACTTTCAATAAAGATTTTTGCTCTTTTGTGCGCCTATATAAATGTATATTACAATTTAAATTTTTTTTACAAAGACATCTTTAATTTATGACGAGGGGGTAGAAGATGGTTTTACAAAGAAGTCGTATCCATTATATATAGAAAATTTCTTGGGTACACCCTGTGTATAAGATTATCTACATCTTAGTCAATGATAAACTTTTAACAAAAATTCTAAGGTCCACCGGGTGTACAAGAATCTCGTACACCCGCGAATGAGATGCCTTTGTTTTTATTTTATTAAGATTATGTTCAATTATTTATGGAGAATTTATTCAATTCTAATATTTTAATTGGGTAGGGTGTACGATGACATGGTACACCCGGTGTACCCAAGAATTTCTCAACTTTTAATCATATTTCACTTAGATTTTGCTTTGTTATTTATGGAAAATGTGGATAATTCTAATATTTTTATTGGATAGGGTGTACGGTGACGTGGTATACCGGGTGCACCTAAGAATTTTTCTTATATATAACTCCATCTTTTGATCATTCTTTGAATTTACTATTATGTGATTTAGACTCTTATACGCACGATGGTCTTACTATTATATATGCGCACTATATTCTTAATCGGTTATTTGCTTTATCTGTGCAAGGTGGTATGTTGTATTTGGCGTAATGGCGTAATGGCACAGCACACAGGTCGTATAGAGGGAGCGTTTTTTTTTTCTTTAATTTGGCTACAAAAGATTTATAAATTTATTTCAAGTATTGTTTCCTATATGGTTTACCATTAAAACGGGTAAAATTCTATCCTTTTACATCAATAGAATGAACTTTTTTTTCCCTATGTTATTTATCTTTGGTTATTGTCTGTCTAGATGGATAATATTTTGTTCGTTTAGTTATAAAACGGATACAAGAATCCGTGCTATTTCAAATATTATGTTTTTTCATTCTCTACAAAATAGATCAATATTGTAAGTTTTAGAATTTTCTTTTATGCGTAAGAATTTTATGATAATACGATATGATGTGATCACTGTTCTCGAATAGACTTTAGTAAAATAGTAGTCACCCTTAAGACAAGTTTTATTAAATATTTATTTTTCTATCTCATCGACGTAGGTGGGTAAGACTTTATTCACTTTAACGATAAACGGAAATTTGTATTGGTAAAATTGATGATGATGAACTAAATAAGACGTGAATGAATGGGTTATAGGTGATCACAATCCATAATGAGTGAGATGAACCAATAATGACATCAACAATTAATTTGTTTTTTATAGACGTTGTCAACCAATTCAGAGGTGATCTAATGCGGCCTATATAGAATTTGATCTAAATGTGCGTCGGGCTTAAATGTATTTCTGTACTTATTGGCTTGCTAATTAGCAGGTTTATAATGATTTAGTAGGTCAAACCTTTAAAAATTTTGGTCAATACATTGCATATGTTGTTTGTTTGTTTTTGAAAATTAAGCAAGTCAGGTGTAATTGATTAATCTTTAGTAAACATTGAACAACTTAACCAGCCCTTGGTTTTTTAGCTAATACCAAAAGTGAAATGTAACAAACGTGCAACTCATATGATTTTTAGCAAGTGAAAATTTTGAACCTCAATATATAATTTTGTATTTAGTAATACTCTTTTGTATTTACTTTAATTAAATATTATTTTATGGGTAGAAAAATTAGAACAGTTGAATACTTTACATCTTAACAATGTATTATACATATAAAAAAAAACTTAGTAATATTAGGTGGCGGATGGATGACATGTGAGATTAATCTTAATCCAACTTATCATCCATTCGGCACATGAGATTCATATGAATTCTATATCACATCTTAATATCGCAGACCGTGAATTTCACAGGTTTAAAACTAGTTTAATTATAATTCACAACATCTTGTAATTATAATACATTATTCATTCTAATTATAATTGTTTCATAAACAATAAAAACATCATCTAATTTTAAAGGATTAATTAAATTGTATCATAATACAATTAATTAATTTATCAATTAAGAGTGTTACCCTATAGATATGACCTTAAGGGATCAACTGATCACCACCGTCACACGGCAGTAATGTCAAACCCTAGTCAGCCAACCATTACCGATTAATGTGGATCAGTTGACAATAAAGTATAACTTTCCCTTATGTATTCTTATCATGAGATTTAAACATGTGATCACATTATTGTCGAGGACACATACTCCAACAATCTCCCACTTGTCCGAGAGAAGTGTGCGTCACCAATTCTCTTGTCCTATTACTATCTCCCACTCAATGCAAGGTGTCTTGCAGGTCGTACTTACATTTTATCGTATCATGAGTGGTTTCCTTGATTTGGAGAATAACTGTCTGGCCGGAATCATCTACCGTAGATACCTTCCGAGTGTGGCCACGCATTTTCAGTTCATTACTCCTCGAGTGGCCTTGAGATATAAGATAACCCTGACTAGGGGTGGACAATTCCTATTGCACTTTTGCCTTCGCATAGCCACAGCTCATTATAACCCAAAATGTGCCCATTTGACCCCAATTACGAAGGTCATTGAACACAAATAAAAGTTACTTTGAAGTTGTGCTATCTTAAGCGAATAGTCTTTAGTCAAAGAATTGACTCATAAGAATACTATAGTAGCTCTCGCCACGACCAGACTATATAAAAATTTCTAGAACTCTATAAGCGGTCATAAGCCCGACAGAGTGTCCCATACAGTCTGCCTATGTGATCGACTAGTCATCTCTCATGACTCTATGGCATCTGAACTTGCCATCAATCACATCACACTCTAGTTACTTCGAGATGTCACCTCATGTAAGTAACTATGGGCATTTACTATGTCAATCTAGTTCACTTTAATGTGGTTCAATGATGTCTCAACAACCCATTTGGATATGACAAAGTAATAAAAAATTTAAAAGACAAATGCGATTATTCTATATGAACAAATAAAACAACATTTTATTTCATATCAAATAGTCTAGTACAAACTGGGCATACATTTAAGCCCCATGGATACAACATGTCCATAATGTTTAGCCTGTAGATCAGCTAAGTTATCATCCGTGCCAACCTTACAGATCGCAATTTCCTTTCTTTCAATAAAATCTCTAATAATATGAAATTTTTTGAGTACATGTCTAGATCTATTACTAAACTTTAGCTCTCTAGCTTGGAAGATGGTTCCATTGTTGTCACAATAGAGAGTAATGGGATCTTTGGCGGTAGGAACTACTTTTAGCCCTTCCACGAATTGCCTAATCCACACAGCTTCCTTGGCAACTTCTAATGCTGCAACGCACTCAGCCTCCGTAGTAGAATCCGCAATCACAACTTCCTTGAAGCTTCTCCAGCTGATGGCACCACCATTGAGCATGTACACAAATCCACCTTGTGATTTCATGTCATCTCTATCTGTTTGAAAGCTCGAGTCTGTGTAACCCTTAACACATAGCTCGGAATCTCCTCCAAACACTAGGATAGAAACCTTAGTCCTTCGCAAGTACTTGAAGATGTTTTTAACAGCTATCCAGTGACTCTCACCTGGATTCTCTTGATATCTACTTGTCATGCTTAAAGCATATGAGACATCTGGACGAGTGCATATCATGGCATACATGATTGATCCAACAGCGGAAGCATAGGGAATCAACTGCATGCGTTCAACATCTTCGGGTTCGGAGGGTGATTGAGACTTCCTCAAAATTATCCCACTACCCATAGGAATTAAGCCTCTCTTAGACTGGTCCATGTTGAAGCGTCGAAGAATCTTATCAATATAAGATTCTTGACTTAATGCCAATATTCTTTTGGGTCTATCTGTTGGAGCTTGTGTCCTCCACAAATTAGTGTGATAATATTTGTAAATCTCTTACAAGTTAACAAGGGTATACTTCGTATTTAATCAGTTGATTAACGATTACCTAATAACGGTTGGCTTGCTAGAAAGTTTGACGTTATTATCATACAGATGGCGGTGGTCAACTGGTCCCTAAAGGTCACACCTATAGGATGTGTTTGAGAGATGTGGTTATAGAAATATAATCACATTGATGCCTTATATGACTAAACAGTTAGTCAATGTGTTGATGAGACAATTATTTAATGAAGATTAAATAATATTAGTTGAGACGAATTAACTGTCAATTCGTAAATTGAATATAATAAGTTATATTTAATTAAATGTATGTAATGTTAGCTTGGACGAATTAATCTGTTAATTCGTAATTAAATGTAATCGGTTATATTTAATATCAACAAGATGAATGTGTCATAGTGGTAATAGTGAGGGTACTCAAACCAAGAGGTTGTGGGTTCGATCCTCACTAGATGACAATTTAACACATTTTATACATTTTTGGAATAACCGAAAATAAGGATTTTTAATCCATATTATTTTCGGATATTGGGCCAAAAATTAGAAAGAAAAAAAACCCAATCATCCCTAATACACGGTTATAAGGGAGAGGGGTTTTTATTTTTAACCTAATTTTTCATTTTCCCAATTTTTGCCTCCTCTCATCGGAAAACACAAAAAAAACCTAAAATTAATCTGTTGATTTGGGGATCGATTCTAGCACAATCAAAGGGCATATCTCATATCATCTTGGGTGCAACTGATAGGAGAATATCATTGCGATATTGTTCATAGGCCGTATTTGCTAGGACCGAAGGTTACTTCTTAATCCTTTACTTTTGTTTATGTAATTTTATTTTATGACTAGTGATCATCTTCATAAAATTCGTTATAATCCTTTAAATTAAAGGGATGCATACAGATAAATTCCACAACTGGTATCTGAGCAAAGGCCACGAATTTTAATTTTGATGATTTTCATAAAATTGTTTGTAAACAATAATTGGGGTTTGCAAAAAAAAAAGGTAATCAGCTGGTTTTTTTTTTAGCCGTGGATTTTTTTTTTTCGTTTCCGTTACTGTTCACGGATGAACAGTACTTTAAAAAAAATTATTTTCTGTTTTTTTTTTTCTTTCGTTTTCTCGTGAAAAACCGATTAAAGTTTTTTTACGGCTGTTTTTGTTTATGCCGATTTGAAAAGCATTCGAGAAAAGAATTTTTTTTTTCTGTTACTGTTCACGTGGTTACTGATCACAGTGGCAAGAATAATTTTTTTTTTTTGTTTTGTTATGGTTTTTACAGAAAAACCGCAAGAAGAAAGAAATAAAAACGGGCTGTTTATGTTGTTTTGTCTTTTCAGCCGAGCTAGATAAAAAAAAAATAAAAAAATTCGTTTCTGTTACTGTTCACGTGCTGGACAGATTATAAAAATAAAAAAATAAAAAAAAAAAATTTTGGTTTTTTTTGGTTTAAGCTGTAAAACCGAGATTTTTTTTATTTATTTTGGTTGTTTCGGTTTTTACCAAGATAAATTTTAAAGAAATTTTTGTTTTGTTTTGGCAAATTAATTATTGTGAAGCGGTTCATAATTAAAAGATACCTAATCATTTTAAAGCAGTTTAAAATTTTGACGGATTAAATTCATATTACAAGTTTAATATGAATTAAGATTGAAATTAATGTGATTAATTGAGTAATTGTCACTTAATTTGATAATTTAAATGGGTGGTTTGGATAAAATTAATCTACATAATTAAAGAATTATGTCTTGCATGTTTAATTTTTTTTAGTTGATGCATTTTATTTAGTTGAATGAATCATTTGAATGGTTTAATTTACGTATTTTTTGAAATCGGTTGTAATTTGTAATACTTAGTGTGGCCTTAGTCAAATTATGTTTTCGTAATGAAGGAAACATAATTTTTATGTAATTATGAGATCTCGAATCTCCTTTATTTTTCTTTGGTTTTGGGTTTTTGAAATTAGAATGTAATAAATAGGTTTATTATGTAATTTTATTTATTGTAATGTCAAAGAAGACTAAAGATGGAGGTTGGAGCTCACTCCCGCTACATGGATCAAGATGGAACATCAAGACAAACTTCTCGGGTCCAAGGATGGATTCCAAACTTGTATTTATGTTCATTTTGATAGGATAGGCCACACTAGGACTTTATTATTGTTTTTACGTTTTACTATTCTTATTGTTTTTCATTCACATGCTAGTTAATGCATCATATTCCGCCTAAACCAAACCACCTACTACTAAAATGCATGAAAATTGACTCATATAGATTATATGTTAGTTTTCATGGACATACAGATGTCACATACTTATTAAGCCATCACCTTAGTTTATTCATTCACGCATGCTAGATATTAGTTCACTTAAAATGAATTAAAATAAAATTGATGGGAACTTCCTCTAAAACGGAAATTGAGATTAGTCTTTATAAGGGCAAACAACTATGAATCCCTTCTTCGTCGGTAGGCATAATATGACCCCTTCTACGTTGGGTAAGTAGTTTGTGTTGACTTAGTTTATCTCAACATTATAGTCCGAAGAGTTTCTCGTGATTATAATGGACTAAAGATAGAATTCTGAGTAAATTTATCGACCAAGAATTCTAAAGGTAGAATTAGCCAAGAGGTGGGCTTATCAATTTACATAAATTGAGTCTTGGGATCATTTATATAATTCTTGAGGAAGGTCAATTGTATAAATGCATGAGTCTTCGCGTTATAATGAAGATTGCATTAGACTTAAAAATCAAATCGATGCATAGGCTTATTATTCAATTTTCTTTTCGCAGTGTAGAACACGTTAATTTTATTGTTACAACAAATGGCCTGGAAATAACGAAATCCCAATGCCAAGTGCCACACTTGATCGCGCGTCCTGGCCGAAAGTTTTTATGGACAACATGAATCGGTTCACACGTACGAAAAATGACGGGTCCAACTTTGCGGATCGGGAGGCAAAGCACTACGGAATGCTGCCATTCCGACGGTAAGCTCGGGTACTTAATCGAGCCAATACCGGTAAAACCAGGCCCCAATGCAGGAGTCAACGAGTCACTCGCTTATAGTGATTTCGTTATGGAAGCGGGTGCGATAAAGAACGTACTCATCTTTGCAATGGAAACCAATTTGCAGAGACGCTTCATTGCCCAAGGTGCAAACAAGATTTTCACCACGCTCACTAACGAATTCTCAAAGGCACCGAGAATCGTTACTTATGAGCATATTTGTCGCTTCTTTGATGCGAAACTCCAAAAGGGCCAACCGGTTAGCCCACACATTCTTAACATGATTGAGAATGTCGAGAAATTGGAGGCACTTAATTGCAAAATCAGTGAGAGCATTGTCATTGACCGAATGCTTCATTCTCTTCATGATGGTTTTTGCCCTTTTCAGGGCGAACTACTACATGAATGACTTGAAAAAGAGTCCTCATGAGCTACACTCCCTTCTTGTACAGACCGAGAAGGATATGAAATTGAGTGGGAGCATGAAGCAGGAGGTTCTCATGATTTCCAATAAAAGTAAAGGTAAGGGCAAGGCTCATGGCGACCTAGCTGTAGGTACGCCAAAGTTCAAGAAGCCAGGAAACGGTAAGAGTGGGCCTAGTGAGACTAGTGGCTCACATGGCAAGACAAAGAGGAAGGGCGGTGACATTGAGTGCCACCATTGTCACAAGACTGGACATTGGAGGAGGAACTGTCCCGTGTACCGTGAGGACATAAAAGCAGGCCGCGTCGTTCCTGTTGGTATGTCATCTTATATTCATATGATTGAGATAAACCATGCAAGGTTCGAAACTTGGGTGCTTGATACTGGTTGTTGTTCTCATCTGTGTAATTATTTGCAGGACCTAAAGAACATCATGCCTCTCGAAAAGGGTGATGTGGACCTGCGAGTCGGGAATGGAGCACGAGTTTCTGCTGTCTCGAAGGGAACATATGTAATCCAACACCCTAGTGGTTTTGAGTTATTTTTAAATAACTGTTACTATGTACCCAGTTTGTCTAAGAACATTATTTCTGTTTCCGTACTTGCTAAAGACGGTTTTGCATTTTCAATAAAGGATAATAGCTGTATTTTCTCTTTCAATGAAATGATTTATGGCAAAACAGTTTTCATGAATGGAATTTACATCTTAGACCAAACCACGAAAGTATTACACATGAATAATAAGAAATTAAAGGTTGGTGACAAAGATCAAACCTATCTATGGCATTGTCGAATGGGACACATAAATGAGAAACGCGTAAAGAAACTCGTCGATAATGGGACTATTCCCGCATTCGAATTTTCTACATATGGCACGTGTCTCATTGGCAATATGACTCGAATTTCCTTCAAAGGTGTTGGAATGCGCGCTAGTGACCTATTAGGACTCATACATACTGATGTTTGTGGACCTATGTCAATTACCGCTAGAGATGGCTATAGATATTTTATCACTTTCACGGACGATTTGAGTGGATACGGATATGTCTACTTAATGAAGCATAAAAGTGAGTCCTTTGAGAAATTCAAGGAATACCAGAATAGGGTTCAGAACCAACTGGGTAGAAAGGTTAAAGCACTCCGTTCATATCGGGGTGGCGAATATCTTTCAAATGAGTTTGATCAACACCTTAAAGACGTGGAATCGTACTACGATTAACTCCACCGGAACACCTCAATTAAATGGTGTGTCCGAACGGAGAAATCGAACCTTAATATGGTTCGATCCATGATGAGTCACAAGGTAGTGCCGATTCATTATGGAGTTATGCTCTTTTGTCACATTTTGCTCTTATACTTAATCAAGTCCGACTAAAGCTGTCGACAAGACTCCATATGAAATGTGGAGGGGAACGGTCCCTAACTTGTCCTTTATTCGGGTTTGGGGCTGCGAGACTTATGTCAAGTGGAGACACGAGGATAAGCTCGGCCCACGATCGGTCAAGACATACTTTATAGGTTATCCAAAAGGAACATTTGGTCATTACTTCTATTCGCCTACCGAACATCGAGTTTTTGTTGCGGCTAGTGCGACGTTGTTAGAGAAAGAATTTCTCGAGAACAAAACGAGTAATAGAACCTTCGAGCTGTCGGAGATTCCAGAACCAACAACCGAGGAACAGATAGAGGAAGTTGTTCCTCCAACTGATGATACGGTTAATATTCCTGAGGAACCTAGGAGGTCGGGTAGAGTTTCTAATGCTCCGGACAGATATATTGGTATGGTCGAGGAGAATGACGTTTTACTCCTGGAGAGTAATGAACCCGCTACCTATAAAGGTGCCATGACCTGTTCCGACTCAAAGCTATGACTCGAAGCCATGCAATCCGAAATGAACTCCATGTATGAGAATAACGTATGGAATCTAGTTGATTTACCTAATAAGGTAAAACCTCTACAGTGTAAATGGCTTTACAAAATAAAGCGTTCTGTAGACGCGCAACCAGATACCTATAAGGCACGACTAGTGGCAAAAGGTTTCACTCAAGTGCACGGATTGCATTATGATGAGATTTTTGCACCTGTAGTCATGCTACGTTCCATTCGGATAATCTTAGCGATTGCCGCTTTTCATGATTATGAAATTTGGCAAATGGATGTGAAAACCGCCTTCTTAAACGGTTATTTGGAGGAAGAGTTGTACATGATGCAACCCGAAGGTTTCATAGATCCTGAACATCCTAAAAAAGTATGCAAGCTTAAGCGTTCCATTTATGGACTTAAGCATGCTTCTCGGAGTTGGAATCATCGTTTCGACCAGGTGATAAAAGAGAATGGTTTTACTCGATCGGTCGAGGAACCATGCTTATATACCAAGTCGAGTGGGAGTAAGATTGTATTCTTGATATTGTATGTCGATGACATACTCTTGATTGGGAATGACATTCCTCTCCTATCTTCGGTTAAAGGATGGTTGAAGAACCATTTCCAGATGAAAGATCTGGGTGAGGCACAACGCATTTTGGGAATCCGTATCTACCGAGATAGATCACGACGGACGTTATCACTTAGTCAGGAGTCTTATTTGGATAAGATTCTTGAGAGGTTCACCATGATCAACTCCAAGAAGGGGAACCTTCCAATGACGCCCCGGGATGCGGTTGAGCAAGTCTCGGTCACCCACGACGCTGAAGGGATTGAGCGCATGAGTCGTGTTCCTTATGCATCTGCAATAGGATCAATCATGTATGCCATGATATGCACACGTCCAGACGTAGCATATGCATTGAGTATGACGAGTTGGTACCAAAAGAATCCAGGTGAAACACATTAGATAGTTGTTAAAAATATCCTCAAGTACCTACGGAGGACTAAGAATAAGGTATTGACTTATGGAGGAGATACTAAGCTATACGCAATCGGTTACGCAGATGCTAGCTTCCAAACGGATCGAGATGATTAGAAATCTCAGTCTAGATTCGTTGTTACTCTTAATGGTGCTGCGGTCAGTTGGAATAGTTCCAAACAGGAATTCGTAGCAGATTCTACTACTGAGCCATTGAAATATGATAAGCATGGAGGGCACGTTATTTCCATGAGAATTAAACGTGTACCTGAGTTATAGTAGTTGATTATGAATTCGATACGTTATCTTTTTCATAAACTATTTATAACTTCATCGTTTTTATAATATTTTGTTTTTCATGTGGATTGTACTGACAACATTGAACGCCACAAAGTGAACTGAATTACATTATATTTGTTTTGGTCCGTAATCGCCAATGTGAGCTGATAACTCCGGCTATTATATTGTGCAGTCGATTGATGGTGGGTTCAACGAGCCATAAGTCAAACGGTTGACTGATCGATCACAGATGCGAGATTATAACGATACCTCGTAGGACAAATTTTTGTGACAACGTAATGGAGTCCTAAATGTTTAGTAACATTCGGTGCCAGGTCGTGGATAGAACATCCATTGTGTTCCTAGAGTCGATTCTTTTGACTATCGACTGTCTCTTGAGATTAATGCAGTTTTTGGGTGACTTTGGTTTCTTTCTCACGGTCTTTCGAATCGGAGGCTAAGTAGATTTTTCCGGGTCATTTCACCGTGCTTACATCTGCAGGATTCGAGTTGAGAAAAATATCCAACCCTTATCAGGTATAGTTATTTCTCAGGGCCACTCGAGGAGTTGTAACTGAAATGTATGGCCATGCTCGAATGTTAATTCGTTTATCAGTTAAGTTAGTCTCTAGTCGGGGAAACCACTCTTGATGATGATCGCTTGTAAAATACGACCTTTGTGAATACTGATTTGCAAATTGTTTTACATTGAGTGGGAGAAATTTTAGGATATGAGAATCGGTTATCGCACATACACTCGTGAGGACAAGTGGGAGTTTGTTGGAGCTTGTGTCCTCCACAAATTAGTGTGATAACATTTGTAAATCTCTTACAGGTTCACAAGGGTATACTTCGTATTTAATCAGTTGATTAACGATTACCTAATAACGGTTGGCTTGCTAGAAAGTTTGACGTTATTATCATACAGATGGCGGTGGTCAACTGGTCCCTAAAGGTCACACCTATAGGATGTGTTTGAGAGATGTGGTTATAGAAATATAATCACATTGATGCCTTATATGACTAAACAGTTAGTCAATGTGTTGATGAGACAATTATTTAATGAAGATTAAATAATATTAGTTGAGACGAATTAACTGTCAATTCGTAAATTGAATATAATAAGTTATATTTAATTAAATGTATGTAATGTTAGCTTGGACTAATTAATCTGTTAATTCGTAATTAAATGTAATCAGTTATATTTAAGATCAACAAGATGAATGTGTCATAGTGGTAATAGTGAGGGTACTCAAACCAAGAGGTTGTGGGTTCGATCCTCACTAGATGACAATTTAACACATTTTATACATTTTTGGAATAACCGAAAATAAGGATTTTTAATCCATATTATTTTCGGATATTGGGCCGAAAATTAGAAAGAAAAAAAAAACTAATCATCCCTAATACACGGTTATAAGGGAGAGGGGTTTTTATTTTTAACCTAATTTTTATTTTTCCCAATTCTTGCCTCCTCTCATCGGAAAACACAAAAAAAAAACCTAAAATTAATCTGTTGATTTGGGGATCGATTCTAGCACAATCAAAGGGCATATCTCATATCATCTTGGGTGCAACTGATAGGAGAATATCATTGCGATATTGTTCATAGGCCGTATTTGCTAGGACCGAAGGTTACTTCTTAATCCTTTACTTTTGTTTATGTAATTTTATTTTATGACTAGTGATCATCTTCATAAAATTCGTTATAATCCTTTAAATTAAAGGGATGCATACAGATAAATCCCACACTATCTCTATAGATCCGGATACCTAATATGCGTTGTGCTTCTCCTAAATCCTTCATTTCGAAATGATTTCCTAGTCACTCCTTGACGGAAGACAACATAGGAATGTCATTTCCAATAAGTAGTATGTCATCCACATACAATATTAGGAACACAACATTGCTCCCACTGAACTTCATGTATAAACATGGTTCCTAAACACTTCGAGTAAAACCATTTTCTTTTATGACATGATTAAATCGATGGTTCCAACTTCATGATGCTTGCTTAAGACCATTGATGGATCTCTTAAACTTACATACTTTGTTAGGATTTTTAGGATCTACAAAACGTTCGGGTTGTATCATGTACACCTCCGAATTGATCTTAGCATAGCTACGAGGGCAAAGGTTTCGTCATAGTGAAGACCATGAACTTGAGTAAAACCTTTTGCCACTAGCCTAGCCTTGTAGACATCATCATGTCCTTCTATGCCATTCTTTACTGTGAAGATCCATTTGCACTGAAGAGGTCTTGCCCCTTCAGGCAAAGCAACCAAGTTCCGAACTTGATTTTCATGCATAGAACTCATTTCGGATTTTATGGCTTCAAACCATAAAGCTGAATTGGGACTAGAGATTGCAGCTTTGTAGGTGGCGGGTTCGTCACTTTTTAGAAGCAACACATCAAGACTCCCATCCTCTTGGATAAGTCCAACATATCTATCAGGATGGCGAGAAACGCGACCCGACCTCCTCGGTTGAGGAATAACAACAAAATTAGACGACGAAGGAACACCTTCTTGCGTCTCTACTTCGGTTTGTGGCTCTTGAACTTTGTCAAGTTCAGAATTTCTCCCACTCTGTCTCTTAGAAATAAACTCACTTTCTCAGAAGACAACCTCACTAGACACAAACACTTTGTTTTCATGAGGTTTGTAGAAGCAATATCCTTGGGAGGTAATGGGGTAACCTGCAAAGATGCATTTTTCGGATCGTAGGGCTAGCTTGTTGTCGGTCTTTACCTTGACGTAAGCATTACATCCACAAATCTTCATATAGGATATATTAGGAACCCTTCCTTTCCACATCTCATATGGAGTTTTTTCGGTTGCTTTTGTCGGACTATTGTTCAATGATTTGATTGCGGTTTGGATTGCAAATCCCCAAAACAAGTCGGGTAACTCGGTTGGACTCATCATGGATCGAACCATATCTAGTAGGGTTCGATTTCCCCTTTCGGCAACACCATTTAGTTGTGGTGTACCGGGCGGAGTGAGTGGTGACACGATGCCACAACCTTTAAAGTGTGAATCAAATTCGTTACTAAGATACTCTCCACCACGATCCGATCGTAGTGCCTTTATCTTCTTGTTCAATTGGTTTTCTACTTCATTTTGAAGTTATTTAAATTTATCAAAAGCTTCACTCTTGTACTTCATTATGTAGATATACCCATATCTACTTAAATCATCGGGGAAGGTAATGAAGTAGTCATAATTACTCCTAGCGGTGATAGTCATCGGTCCACATACATCGGTATGTATAAGTCCAAATAGTTCACTATCTCGATTCCCTTTACCACTAAAAGGATTACGAGTCATTTTGCTTACGAGGCAAGATTCGCATATACCATATGATTGAAAATCAAATGGTTTAATTACATTAGTTGAAACTAATCTTTTAATGTGATTCTCGTTGATATGACCCAATCGACAATGCCAAATGTATGATTCATTTGGATCACTTGATTTGAGTTTCTTCGATTGTATATTATAGATGTCATTACTTGGATTCGAAGTTTCTACAACATAAATGCTATTAATAGAAGGACCTCGCTCTATGACCAAGTCATTTCTAGAAATAATACAACAATTGTTTGGAATGGCAAAATTAAAACTCTCTTTGTCTAAAATAGCAATTGAAATAATGTTCTTAGAAAGAGAAGGTACATAAAAACAATTATGCAAATACAACTCAAATCCATTTGCTTAAACAAGCACATAAGTTCCATTGGATGTGGCCGCTACTCTAGCTCTATTCCCAAGACGGAGATCAACATTGCCCTTGCTCACCTTTTCCACGTTTCTTAGCCCCTGTAAATGATTACAAAGGTGAGAACCGCAACCGGTATCTAATACCCACGTTGTGGTGGAAGTAAAATTTACATCAATAACATAAATTTCAGAAGGAATTTTACCAAAAGGAATAACAAGTCCTTCCCTAATATTTCCCAAATATATGGGGCAATTCCTCATCCAATGTCCCATGCCATGACAATAATGGCATTCATCATCAACTTTCGCTCCTTTGGTAGTACCACTAGCCATCTTGTTTCCATTGTTAAATTTTCTACCTTTCTTTCCCTTCCTTTTGAACCATTTTCCTTTAGTTGCAAGAGCTTGCTTGCTAGGACTGTAACACCCCGTATTTTATTAAGTTGGATAAAATTCTTTTAATTGCTATTTTGAATTTAATTACATCATTTAACGATTTATATATATATGCTTAGCTAATTAATTAATTTCATCATAATTCGATACGTTAATTTTAATAATCATTAATAAGTTTATTTAAAGTTAGTTCGAGTTTATTGAAGTTAGTTCGAGTTTATTTATTTAATAATTTCCGTTTCTTTACGAGTCCTTATGAAAGTTGTTTTAAGTGAACCCGAGATGGATTTTGGGAACAAAACCGTCCAATTAGCTATTTTGAGCTTATTTCACTAAATTAGCAATTTTTATTAATATCCGTTAGTTTTGTAAAAATCGCTAATAATTCCGATTCAAGCTGATATTGTATTATTTACGTTAACTAGCTGAGTTTATTTTATTTTCACTCATTAAATTTATTTATTATTGATTCCGTTTTATTACTGAAACTTTTACTAAAACCGATTTTATTAACTCGAAACGGTTTTAATAACTATCGAAGTTTCTTAACGATGAAGAAAGATACGTATAATAAATTGCAGGCTAGCAGGCTGCTGTCTCATTTCACGAACGCACTCTTTTCTTCTTCTTCGTTCTTTTTTCTTCTTTTGGGCGAGTTTTCTTTCCTTTTCAAAATTTGATCTGTTAATCGACGTCGGTGCTTCGTTCCTTATCCGTTTTCAACTATTTTTGTTCCATAGCGCTCCTTTCGTCGTTCTCGTCATTCCGATGTAAGTAACATTCATTTTCGTTATGTATTTCTACAAACCCAATTTATACTTTCAGCTTTATTTATTATAAGACGGTTGTAGATGCTAAGATAGACGGTCTTGTATAAGATTTGTTAGTCATAAATGATTAGTTCAATCGGAAAAAGGTAACAATGATAGGTTACTCAATATTACTTGTAAAATATGTTTATTTCGAATGCTGGTTAGTCTGTTTTATAATTGAGACGGTGTATAATTATATATAGGGATCCTTATGGATGTTAATTAGTTTGTTGTATAGTTGAGACGGTGTATACTGATATGTGGAGATGATTGAGACGGTGTATACTGACCTCTAGGGATCATTTGGGATGCTAGCTAGTAAGTGGTATATTTAAGACGGTGTATGCTGACATGTATGGATTGTTTTGGGATGCTATTTGGGATAAAGATGATTGTGTTAGAATAATAAAAGGAATTACGGATGGTTGCCATGTTAGGTGTAACTAATTTATAAATGGAAGAGGAGGTGGGATATGTGAGACGAAAGAGATCATGATGGATATATAAAGCTTTATACGTTGAATTGCAGAGAGATATTCATAGCCCTTGTACCGTCAGTTGATTAATGGCTTTGAGGTTCAGATTTGGACTATGGATTTGGGGTATTGTATATTAATTTGTGTTCCTGGCTGTAGCTTGGCAGTGGCCTGGCCGTGGCCTAGCTAAGTCACGAGTTTGAGGCCATGTGTAGTTGGTGGTTAGGCCGAGTTTGAGGTTGTCATAATAACTTTTGAGCCGTGTCTATAAATTGTTTTGACGCTAGTTTGGTTTATTTAAAATATAATTAAATTAATTTCCGTCTCTTATTTTATATAACGATAATTAGTTAATATCGTCCTTTCACATAATTATTTTAGGTGGCTCATATGTGGTTGAAGATGAAGAGTAATTTTGGGTTTTAGAAGCTTTCTCAAGTTATTACTTGTCTCTTTGCTAGCGTAAGGTAACTATTCCGAGTTACTCGACGAATTAATGTCACATTAGTAGTTAATGTGGTGCTTGTTGTTTGTTAAGTGTTTAGGTGATTGATAATGTGTTACTATCGTTTTTCACATGATAGAAATTGGAAATAGCATGAGAATAATATTGCGATAAAATTTGTGATTTGGGCCAAAGTAGGCCAAGACTCTGAGCTGGGCCAGATTGACCGAACGAGTTTGGTCAAACTAGGTTTAAACCGGTCAGCCTCGATTTGACCGATGACCCGTCGCGGGACTCGGGTCGAGGGTTTGTCTTTGAGGTGAGATTGGTTGTTTTTGGATGTTTTATGTTGATGCCTTAATATTTGTGATTATCATTTCACATGTTGGTTGTTGGATGAATTGGTTGCCTTATACTTGAGTCTTGTTGCCTCTTTGCCATTTTAGCTTGTTCTCATGAATTATGAGATTAACGGTTAGCTGGAATTTGGATTATTATTGATATTGGAGATATTGTTGGATTGTCAGCTGAATATGCTCTTGCGTAACCTTTCATATACTAGGGTGTGTATGATCTTTTGTGTGTACAAGTTTGGACTCTTTGCCCCTTTTATGGTTAATTGGGTGTCCTACTTGTCTTGTGTGGTGTGGGCTAAAGTATTCAAGCTGGGACTAGGTCCTAGGTGAGTATTTCGGCCTTCGTCATAGATAGGCCATTATAGTCTTTGACGAGTATATGTTTGCGGCTTAATAGCCTTTGTGTTCCTGGCTTGGTGGGTTTATATCCAAGCTGGGGCATGACCTTTCTGCCTATTTTGTGAGGAGATGGTCAGCTTAAGTACTAGCCAACCCTTTGGTGGACTCCTTAGGGTACTCATGTGGTTTTATCATGAGTCTTGGGTGCGGTGGTTTTATCCGCATTTCGCTAGGTCTGCGCAGTCTAGGATTAGGGTTGAGTCGTGTTTTGGCCATGTTTTATTCATATTAACCTCTGAGCCAAAATACTAGCTTCCCTACCTCGTGGTATAGACTCGAGTTACAAAGTGACTATTGACTGTACTAGTAAGTTATGCCTGTCTCTAGATATATTGTCCTTTCTTGTTTGATGATTCTATGAATCATAGAAGGTGAGATGCAAGCCGGCTATCACTACTACAAATCCAGGCAACTACAACGCCCCTTTAACAACGAATATTCACGAAAATCACAATAGACGTTGTAGAATGTATGGCGCGAATTTTACTAAAATCAATTACAACGGGTATGGTTATAAAAACCGTTGTTATAGTTTTAACAACGGTTCACACATGAACAACCGTTGTTAATAATTTGGCGCAAAATTGGCGCAAAGTTAGTGAAAAGTAATCACAACGGTTATTTTTGAAACCCGTTGTTAAAACTTATTTAACAACGGGTGTTTTTTATAACCGTTGTTAAAATATATTTCACAACGGTTGTTGTTTAATAACCGTTGTCAATACCTTCCATACTATAAACCACACAAACACAAGTCTGCTTCAGCCACAAAACACAAACCTTAATACACAAACACAAACCCAGCAGCAGCCAAACACAAACACAAAACACACACTTTCTCATCGTCTCTTTCTCCCTTTCTCATCGTCGCTTTATCTTCTCGCCGTCACTGTTGATTTCATCGTCTCTTTACGTACGTTCGTAATTATCAGGTTTGTTTCATCGTCATTATTTTATTGTTCTAATTATTTCATTTCAATGTATGTGTTTTTATCGACCATTAGGTTCCGTTCAAGATCGCTAATTATTTCATTTCCATGTATGTGTTTCTAATTATTTCATTTCCATCTTCTTTGGCGTCCTTGACGGATCGAGCATGTTTTAGCGGTTAGGGTTTGGAGAATATATTGAGATAATGGAAATGCATGTTAGTTGAGATAATGCAATGTATTTATACTAATGTGTGGGTTGAGTTGTTTTTTAATTAATATATATGTTTGGAAGTTGTGCCATATATGTTAGGAAGTTGTGCCATAATCAGATCTTGATGATGACTGATAGATCTATGGAGTTGAAAAAATGGAAGCAAATCAAACAAGCATAACTCAACACTTTCAAAATGATCATTTCATTTAATTTTAAACCAAATACATTACAAAGCAATTATCGAAATCAAAAGATGTATAATAAGCGGAACAACCCGGTTAGGCGTAAAAAGCGCTTCTCAACCTGCCACCAATCACGCCACACGGTATACCGCTAACTTCCGGGTCATTGGCTTCATATTTTGCAATAACAGATTGAATATATGCAAGGACACGACTTGCATGTGGAGATAAGGTTGGAAGAGTACAACTCAACATATCTCTCTGGCGACCAAGTTTGCGAGTGTGCCGACGAGGGTATGAAGATGATGATGATGATGATGATGAGGCTTTGTTGACAAGCCGGACTGCTTCACGCCTCTTAATCCAATAATTCCGTTGATGTTCAAGGGATGCTTTGATTAATGGGTGTTGATCGGGAAGCCGCGAGAACCTTCCCATCATCTTCAATCGTTTGTGTAAGCCATTCTTCGTTGTTGATAAAATTAGGGTTCATTGCCATGTTGTTTCAATTAATGAATGTTAGTAAAGGATGCTTTAATATGTTAGTAAAGGATTCTTTAATATTTATAGCTAGTAATATTTAATTAATTTTTTTTTTTATTTTTTAAGAACAAACAACAACGGTTATTTACAAACAACCCGTTGTTATAACTTTCCCCCCAAAATTGAGTCACACTTTCCACAACGGGTTTTTATACTTAAAACCGTTGTTAATATTTTTCACAACGGTTTCCTTAAGAAAACCAACCGTTGTTAAAACCTTTTACAACGGACGCTTTAACAACGTCCGCTTTTTTATATAACAACGGTTTTTGACCGTTGTTATAGGTTGTATCTGTAGTAGTGTATGGTTGATAGAGTTTGGATTCCTGGATGTTATGTGATTCACATGATAGTGTAGTATGAGTCGGTCTAGTATTCGCATGCTAGGACTATGTGTTGTTATATTGTTGTTCACATGATAAGCACGATTGTCTAGCATCTATATGCTAAGGCTATGTGTTATTCATATTCATATTCTTATGTTTACATGTTATATTAATTATGACATTTCGTGGCTGGGAGAACTCGGAGTTATTCCCCACTGACTGTGGCTTTCGTATTTGTATAAAATGCGAATGACAGGTAGGTGATACCCGTCGTTGTGAGTACCAAAAATAATATTTATATTTCCTATTAAAACTAACCTAGGCTAGTGGTAACAGGGTCGAACCACAGAGAGGCGGGGGAGTTTATGTTGTTTAATATTTTAGTCTATGGGTAACAAATAAGGGGGGTTTTGATTGGAGTAAGTCTAAGTCTAAATGCGAAAACAAATGAGCAAATAATGAAAATAAACGTAAACTAATGATAAAAGAAAGAGCTAGGATGATCGGGTCACTACAGCTTCGATGGCACATAAGTCTAGGTAAGTCTCGAAATACAGTCGTGGGTGATGGGTGAAACAAGTCCTTTCGGTCCAAGTTAACTAGCAGCTCCTTTCGGCCTATGCTACCAGTCCCTAAGTCTCATTAATACTAACTCTCGTTCTTGACTAATGATTCTTAATGCAAGCTAAATTACACTATCTTTCGATCTAGCAATTTAGCCGTCTTAATTCGTTAATTTAAGTCCTTCCCTATCTTTCGATCTATGGGTTGGTCAAAACTAAGCATCTAACAAGTCTCCGCTAGGTCTCATTGATAGATATTGCACTTAACGATTCAAACGAAGCAAATCAAACACGAAGTCAGTCGATCGACCAGCTACCCCAGTCGACCGACCAACTGACTCCGTCGATCGACCAGCTACTCCAGTCGATCGACCAAGCCCTAATGCGAGGTCGCCTATTCTAATGCCATCTACGCCATAGATCCCCTACATCCTAGCAAGGGTGATTTAGCTACACATACTAACAGCGATAACAACAATATAATTCGGAACTAAAGCATAAGAATACATAATTGAAATAATTAGACAAGTAATTAACATGAATTAATAATACGGCTTTGGGAATCCTCACTAGCAATTCTACACTACGAATTAAAGTAATAAACTAAAATAAAGAACAGAAAGATACCGATAGGAAGCAAGAATAGAGATCAAAACCGGATGCGAAAGTAACTTTATTGATTGATTATGTATCCTAATGCAAAACTTAATATCGAACCCTAAGTATTTCTCTAAAAACTGAATGTATAAAACTCGATGCCTAATGCTTATTGTCAGGTTACATTATATAGAAATATAACGTAACATTATTCCTAAACCTAATACATATTGGGCTTCCTTATTCTCGATCTTTTATTTTGCATCAGACCCGTTGTTCAGTCGATCGACCATAAGCATCAGTCGATCGACTAAGTAGCAGCGAACAGTAGCTACTGGAACCCGTGGGGTGGTCGATCGACCACCTGGACCAGTCGATCGACCAAGAGTGCTGTACAGAATAGCATTCTGACGATTCCTGCAGCGCGCACCGATCTTAAAACAGCTGCCATTTCTTTGTTACTTGGTCAAATCAAGCGTTCTACGCGGCGTTGGAAAGCTAAGAGGATAAGCTTTCACCTCCAATTGGAATCACTCGATTATCAGGTCTAAAACTCGAGATATAGCCATCTGAATCAGGCTGCAATGTCGAGAAGTGCTTCTTTGCTTCTTAAACTCGTACGCACCCTTGCTTTTGCTGTCTTTAGGCCTTGAAACGCGCACCAAGCTCATTCCTCGAGTCAATACTCCATGTCAAATGCAATGCTAAGTACTTAGGGACGGATTCGGCTTATTTTCCGCTGAAATCTTCATATTCCTACAAAATCACAAGAAAAGGAAGAAATACACGAAACAAGGGAAATAGTAGCATAAACTACTCAATTGAGCTCTGAAATGCGTGTGAAATGAGGTGTAAAACATCATATAAATGACACGCATCAAACTTCCCCAAACCAAACCCTTGCTTGTCCCCAAGCAAGAACTAGACTCGATCTAATGACCTAATGGAACGAGTTCAATCTCAGAGCGAAATGCAACATGTAAAGCCTAAACCAATTTAATGCAATAACCGACAGTCAATTAGCAATGCGAATCATGCAAACGAGTTATAAAGTCGTTAAAAACTGCTGAACCGTCAACTGTAGAGACTTATCAAATCGGACTCTCACGGGTCGCTCATATCACTCAATAAGGCACAGGTGAACATATGTAAGATAGAAAGAATTAATATTTGTAAAGACTCTCACCTAACTACGACCTATAAGAACATGCCTGCAGTCTAATATGAAAATGATCTCTACAACCATACATATGCATTCCAACCAAACAAATGACCATGACACATGCCGAGGTAAATATGGATATGTGAGGTAATGGGTAAGAAGGGGCTAAAAAGAATTTGGATATGAGGAGTAATAAGCCAAGCTAGTAACTTCAATCCAAACTATAAGCGAATCCCAACTTCAAACTCAATGTAAATGTTACAAGACGGTGCCAATTCAAGGCACAAAGCTCACAACCTCCATAAAAGTTAACTCCCCAAAGAATATAAATGAGAACATGGGAGTGAAAATCACCAATTCGTAATAATTGAAACATGTGATTTTTTCTTTCTTTTTCTCGGGCTGCAGTCGATCGACCATAGGAAGCAGTCGATCGACCACCTTCTACAACACTCGTTTCTTTTTTTTCTTTTCTTTCTTTTTCGAATCATTTTTTTCCTTCCTTTTTTTTTCATCTTCCCAACATCATCTCAAAATGAGCATATAACCAAATTTGCAATAAAACATATTCCCAAAAACTAAGACTACTAGCTTGACAAAGGCAGGCTAAATATAGGATGTAGTTAAGGGACAAAAGGCTAAATTTGGCTATGAGAGGCTCATGGGTAAAATGAATAAAGGGAAACCTCTACCACATGTGTCAACAAACCACAACCCGAATGCATACAGGTATTAAGCAGATTAAGTTCATATTTATGCATATTAATGTAACATGTCTCATAAGGAGTACCTACTCACAATCCTAGATAAACTGGTCATGAATGTCACCAGTTATAGGCTCTAATCCTCAGAATATGATGTAGCTTGCCAAATTTCTAAGTCAAGTTTAAAGTTCAGCGAATAATTTAACGAAAACTCGTAGACTATGCACTAACGATTCTACTAATAACATGTAAGTCAAGCAAGGCTCAGGCAAAACAGATGCAAATGCTAAATCATCATAGAAATACTACCGTTCCGACTCGACCTATATGCTAAAATAAACATGCATTTTTTGAATTTTGTTGAAATTTTTCAATTTTTTGAATTTTGATGTGTATATGCGAAATGAAATAAACGATGCAAAGCAAGAAAGTAAACGTGAATGCAAGCAAATATGCGACGCAAAACCCTTCCCCAAACCAAATCGCACAATGTCCCCATTGTGCAAAATCATGTAATGAAGAAAAATGGAAAACGGGAGTTTGCGAGAAAAAAAAAGGGAAATAAAAACAAAGACGTAAAGTAAAGACTTGGGAACTCACAAGACTTTAAGCGCAGCAAAGGAAACCTCCCCAAACCAGCGTGAGCTAGGAGGTTTCAGTAGCCAGCAGTGCTACCAATAAGAATGCCTGAAAGACAGAAAGTACCACGCATAAGACTGAGAGAAACAATTTTGGAACGTAAATATTGTGCAAAAATGAAGCAATAGAAGAAATAGACAATATGACGGAAATGAAGTGGAGTAGAAAACTCCCTTAAGTCCGCATATCGACCAAACACAGCAGGGGAGAGGTCGTGAATGAACATAGCAGCAGCAGCAGTCGATCGACCTACAGGGGCAGTCGATCGACTGATGATCTTGAACAGTAGCTCTGTAAACCGCAACTCGTCGATCGACCAAGGATACCGGTCGATCGATCGAAAACTCTTTGCATGTTGTCTTATTTCTTCGTAATTGCTCAATGATTGAGCTAATGAGCTCTAAATACCTGCAAATGCACAATAGTACGCGCCCAAAATTGCGCAAAACCCAGAAAAAGTCTAAAATGCATAAAAAATCTAAGCAAACAAAATAAAAGCGAAGTTTTCGCGCACCCAAAAGCAATAAAAAAAATAGTTCGAAAGCAATAAAATGAAGTTTATAACGAAAATTGATCAACTAATAGTTGATCAAAAAGGACCAAGGGATGGCCCACTTCGTCGGCTTCTGGCTACTAGAGGTAGCCTCAATGGTGCTCATATTATCAGCTGCACCCTTCTCAGCTTTAACAGTTGGAGAATTCAGCTGATCAGCTTCGTCGTCTCCCCCATCAAGGACTCCCTCGGAATCATCGGACTCCAAATCTGCCCATTTCACCTTGACGGGCTCATCTTCCACTTCCTCGTCAGTTCCATAACTTAGGCATCCAAGACCTCCTCTCGAAACGATAGGCTCTGTCGCAGCTGGAGCATCCAGCGGCTCTTCCTTCCCCAAACCAGCTCCTGCATTATCTAAAACAACAAAGTCTTCCTCCTTCTTGCTCCCATTCTGGGGCGGAGGGGTTAATATAGCAGTAGTAATAGGGACAGTCAGTTCGGGAAGCACAAAGTTGGGTTTAAGAGACTCAGCAGCGAACTGATCAAAAAACTCTAATGCCTCTTTTTCGGGCATCCCTGTGAAGTCCACCCTAGAGTTTAGGTATGCTCGCGTAGGGTCGGTCACCCCATGGATGATGGTCAAGAATATTTGGAGTGGAGAGAATGCTTCTTGTCTGGGCCCTACCCATTCCATAAGCCTGGCGACATAAGCCCCAAAAAGTTCGTTCTCTTTCTGCGGAAATCTCACAAAGAACGACATGGGCACGGTCTCGAGGAACCGAGGTTCCCTGAGATAAAAGGGAGACTAAAAATAAAAACAACTAAAATTAGGACTATTGCCTCCCCGGCAACGGCGCCAAAATTTGATACCCGTCGTTGTGAGTACCAAAAATAATATTTATATTTCCTATTAAAACTAACCTAGGCTAGTGGTAACAGGGGTCGAACCACGAGAGGCGGGGGAGTTTATGTTGTTTAATATTTTAGTCTATGGGTAACAAATAAGGGGGGTTTTGATTGGAGTAAGTCTAAGTCTAAATGCGAAAACAAATGAGCAAATAATGAAAATAAACGTAAACTAATGATAAAAGAAAGAGCTAGGATGATCGGGTCACTAATTGATGGCACATAAGTCTAGGTAAGTCTCGAAATACAGTCGTGGGTGATGGGTGAAACAAGTCCTTTCGGTCCAAGTTAACTAGCAGCTCCTTTCGGCCTATGCTACCAGTCCCTAAGTCTCATTAATACTAACTCTCGTTCTTGACTAATGATTCTTAATGCAAGCTAAATTACACTATCTTTCGATCTAGCAATTTAGCCGTCTTAATTCGTTAATTTAAGTCCTTCCCTATCTTTCGATCTATGGGTTGGTCAAAACTAAGCATCTAACAAGTCTCCGCTAGGTCTCATTGATAGATATTGCACTTAACGATTCAAACGAAGCAAATCAAACACGAAGTCAGTCGATCGACCAGCTACCCCAGTCGACCGACCAACTGACTCCGTCGATCGACCAGCTACTCCAGTCGATCGACCAAGCCCTAATGCGAGGTCGCCTATTCTAATGCCATCTACGCCATAGATCCCCTACATCCTAGCAAGGGTGATTTAGCTACACATACTAACAGCGATAACAACAATATAATTCGGAACTAAAGCATAAGAATACATAATTGAAATAATTAGACAAGTAATTAACATGAATTAATAATACGGCTTTGGGAATCCTCACTAGCAATTCTACACTACGAATTAAAGTAATAAACTAAAATAAAGAACAGAAAGATACCGATAGGAAGCAAGAATAGAGATCAAAACCGGATGCGAAAGTAACTTTATTGATTGATTATGTATCCTAATGCAAAACTTAATATCGAACCCTAAGTATTTCTCTAAAAACTGAATGTATAAAACTCGATGCCTAATGCTTATTGTCAGGTTACATTATATAGAAATATAACGTAACATTATTCCTAAACCTAATACATATTGGGCTTCCTTATTCTCGATCTTTTATTTTGCATCAGACCCGTTGTTCAGTCGATCGACCATAAGCATCAGTCGATCGACTAAGTAGCAGCGAACAGTAGCTATTGGAACCCGTGGGGTGGTCGATCGACCACCTGGACGATCGATCGACCAAGAGTCTTTGTCTGAGAATAGCATTTCGACGATTCCTGCAGCGCACCGATCTTAAAACAGCTGCCATTTCTTCGTTACTTGGTCAAATCAAGCGTTCTACGCGGCGTTGGAAAGCTAAGAGGATAAGCTTTCACCTCCAATTGGAATCACTCGATTATCAGGTCTAAAACTCGAGATATAGCCATCTGAATCAGGCTGCAATGTCGAGAAGTGCTTCTTTGCTTCTTAAACTCGTACGCACCCTTGCTTTTGCTGTCTTTAGGCCTTGAAACGCGCACCAAGCTCATTCCTCGAGTCAATACTCCATGTCAAATGCAATGCTAAGTACTTAGGGACGGATTCGGCTTATTTTCCGCTGAAATCTTCATATTCCTACAAAATCACAAGAAAAGGAAGAAATACACGAAACAAGGGAAATAGTAGCATAAACTACTCAATTGAGCTCTGAAATGCGTGTGAAATGAGGTGTAAAACATCATATAAATGACACGCATCAGTAGGTGATGCATATATGGGGTATATGGACGAGCTAGCGAGCAAAGTAACCTTGGGACCTAGATTGGCTTTATTTTATTGTGACCCTTAAACACTTTTTATGTCACATACATTTTAGGGACATATGTCTCCCTCTTTACATTGGTTGTATAATTTGCTATTCGCGACTTTAGCGATGGTTATGTTATGAAACTTCTAGTTAGACCTTGTATGTTTGACACCTTCCAATTTGGATATCTTTATAACAGGTTCAGGTTTTAAAAATTACAGGTTTTTACCCAATTGAACCTATTACAAACATATCCATGCAGCTTTATTCTAGAATTACATGTTTACTTTTCCGCGATAAATGAGGGTGTCACAAGGAATCCCACTAGTTTCAGCATCCCTTTCTTCCAAAGATAAGATAAGGTATGGAGGAAGTAATGAAATTAAGGTTTCCATCGGAACGGATCCCAAAATGAAGCTCTCTAGTAGTATCGAGATTGTTGTTGGAGCAAATATCATCAAATAAGTTATGACAAGACTCAATGGTAATAGGTGTTGTTGCATTATTAAGTACAAATTACATAATTCAAAATTATATAAAATAAAATATGGCAATCATACTAAAAAAAACAGCATTAATATATGTATAAAACATGTCATGTTATGTGCCAAATCGCCCTATTTAAGCTAATATCGTATATATTGTCGGTTTTATAGATTATTGTGACAATTAACCTATTAAAATCACAAAATATTACATAAATCACATCTATGTCCAAGTTAATTACCCCAACCATCTTAGGACTCAAAATTTAGTTTTCACTAAACATTTGACAATAATTTAACTTGATATTTCATTATTGCTCTTTAAACATCTATTATTCATAATAATAAAGAAATAATTCCCAACTAAGTCATAAAAATTCGAAAATTTCAAAATCATAATTTTGTATATTCTGGAAAATTCCCAAAATTCCAAAACTTTTAAAAATTTGTCCTTAGATTATCTTAATTTATTTCACACATAAATGGTATAAAACATAATTTTAACCCTTTAATTCAAAATTAAACATAAAATCATGCAATAAATCAAAATTAAAAATTTTGAATATTCTAAATAAGTTTCTAGAACCTGGAAATGACAAATTTTTAAGCTCAAAAATTGAATTTACAATTATGAATATTAAAGTTCTTATTCATCAATTTATATCACATAAAAATTAATAACCATTAAAATCATACGAATTTTAACATGAAACTTTAGATCTGATGTTCATATCATATATACAACATTGGGAAAAAATTTCATGCCATAAAATTCATTTTAGTTATTTTTGGCTAAAATAGTCACTATTTATGTGATTTTTACATCTAAAAATCATAAATCATGCAAAATAAAACCATTTTATTTCAAAATTTACATATAGTGTGTAAATATTTCATGTGACAATATACTAAAATGTCATGGGTAGAGACGAAGTCTAACTAATTTTAGTGATTTATGTGACATTTTATTCAATAAAATGTAAAAAAAATGCTAAAATCATATTAAAGAGCAATAAAATACCATAAATTATCAAAATGACCTAAAATCAATTTAGGACCAAAATGTTTAACATGCAAAAAATTTCGTGGCCTTTATCATCATAAATAACAAAATACAAGTTTTATTTGTTAACTTATTAACTCGGAAAAACAAAACCGATTTTGCATGCAACAACTCTTTCTCTGATACCAATTGAAAGATTCAATAATTTCTTATTAGACATCTCTAATAACTAAGTGATTTATTTTAGTCATAAAATTAATATAAGATCTTATGCATGCAAAACAAATTAAATAAAAGAGAAGAATTAGTCATTCTTACAATGGTGGCCGAATAGGTTTATACTAATTGGTCTCCTACCAAATTAGTCTTCTTTAAGAAAACTCGAGTGCCCCAAAAACCTTAGATCCAATTGCAAGATCTACTCCTTAAGAATGTACCAAGGTAATCCCTCTTAATACATTTACTAATTTTATTACTAGAAATTAGTAGATGTTCCTTTAAATTCAATTAATATGAATTATTACTACTACTAGTAATTAGATCTTGATATTAGTATTTTAGAATGATTTTAATATTTTCTTTCTCTCTCAAAAATAATTTTAGAGATCTAAATTAAATTATGGCATTAGAATGAATAATGAATGAGAAAACAATTCTCATTTTTGTGTAGGGGAGAGAGGGGTGCCGACACCCTTGGGTCACACAAGGCCAATGCATGCTCTTTGTTTCTACAAATTGTTCTTCACAAGGAAATGTAAGTTTGCATGCCTAAACCTAATCATAATTAGGTTGTCTTAAACAATTAAGATAAAAGCAACATTGTCCCCCACTACATGCAGAAAACCGGTTCTCCATTTGTAAAATGGAGTTCCATTTTAATTTTGTTATTTTGTCAATTGTAGTTGTGACATATATTACATGTTATTAGACATATGTTCATGTAATGCATTTTTAACATATTAAAAATCATTACATAAAATAAATCACATGCAATGACATAAATAACAATATATGATTTAATTTACTTAAAATGGATCATTTAATTATAATTCACAACATCTTGTAATTATAGTACATTATTCATTCTAATTATAATTGTTTCATAAACAATAAAAACATCATCTAATTTTAAAGGATTAATTAACTTGTATCATAATACAATTAATTAATTTATCAATTAAGAGTGTTACTCTATAGGTATGACCTTAAGGGATCAACTGATCACCACCGTCATACGACAGTAATGTCAAACTCTAGTCAGCCAACCTTTACCGATTAATGTGGATCAGTTGACAATAAAGTATAACTTTGCCTCATGTATTCTTATCATGAGATTTAAACATGTGATCGCATTATTGTCGAGGACACATACTGCAACAAGATGATGAGGATGATGAAGAAGAGGTTGATGATAGTGATGAGGATGTCGCAATGAGCGACAATTGAGGATTGACAAGCTTTTGGAGGATGCCACATATGCGGGGTTGATTACTTGACTTCAACCTATTCCATTCTGAGTTTCCTACACCTCCGCTAGCTTTATTTATATCTCTTGTTTTCAAAATTTTTAATCCTGATCATTTGTTTTGAGTCCTAGCAACACTCAAAGGACTCCCACCTTGGTCCCATTGAGGTGTCTCATTTAGTTCCCACTTTTAAAAATCCAAAATGACAATTAATTTCATGCATTGCATACTTGTGCATAAACTTCCCTACTTTTACACTAGAAATAGTGTCTTACTTGGATTGGGGAAGTTCAAACACAAGGAATGGGAGTTAATCCAAATTAGCTCTCCTATCAATAAAATCATGCATCATATAGAGTAGAATAGATTGCATCATTTATATATATGACATGTAGCTTGCATATTAGTGTAGAAATCATGCATTCTCATTTAGCTTGCATAATATCCTATCGTATTGGCCATTGAGGACAATGCCCATACTAGTGTGGGGATGGAAAATTCTAAATTGACTTTTAAAATCAAAAATGATAAAAATTGAAAAATTTCGAAAATACAAAAACATGTTCTTTTATTTCATAAAAACAAAAATCATAAAAATTTGAAAAATTACAAAACCAAAAACATGTTCATTTCCTTTTAGTGTATAATTATATATACTTGTTTATTTGGTTGTCCTCCTATTACATTGGATCGACTACGCCACATCCGAGGCATGAGCAATATAAAGACCGCTTGGTATGATCTTTCCAATCTCATTTTTCCTCTCTATGTTAATGATTATGTGGCTTTATTTTGATTAATGCGGTATATACCAATGTGATTTTAGGAGTTGCATTTAGTTTATATGACATACTTGGTGATAGAAGCATTTGCATTAGGTTGTATAAATATTAGTTGCATCATGGCATGTAGTTGCATTTTAGGAAAAAATTTGTGAAAACATCTATTTGGGAAACTTGACAAGTGTATATAAGACCCTTGTAGATACTTTTTCTTCTTGAGACTTTTCTCACTAGAATGCTTCTAAAACACCCTAGGATGTGTCATGCTAGTATCCTTTGACCCATGGATTAAGGCCTAGTCAAGAGTACCTTGTGGTGTGATAAACTCCTTGGCTACCGTTTATTCCAAGGTGACCTTTGAAGCCATGCAACCATCTTTCACTTTTATCACATTTTGTCAACAAAAAGGCAATGGGAACAAAAATTATCAATTTGAGTTCAAGCATTGAAATGAAAAAAATCAAAAAGTTTGCAATTTGCATCAAAGAAAAGAGGTGTACAAAAACAAGAACTTCTATGCTTCAAATATAAGCACCCTCCTTAAAAATTAGGGTGACGTTGAAATTGTTCAAAAATGCAAATAGTTGAAAATTATCAAGCATCAAATGCCAAACATCAAGAAATGGCAAAAAGAAATTGTTATCAAAAAAATGTCAAATGCCACAAAAAATTGGGGGGAATAACAACAAAATCAAAAGCAAACTCCCATCATGAAACTCAAAATACATTGATCCCTTTTTCCATTGAACCCACTTTTATGCATGGTGGAGAGGGGACGACCCTTCTTCTTGTCTAAGCAAGAAGGAGAATTCCGCGATCCTACAGTGTTTTTAACACCATAAGGAGTCTACTCTTGATGAAAGCATTTAACGATTGAGGACAAAGGTACCCTAGCTTGACACAACTTGGAGGTGATTTATTGGTATCCTCCTAGGCTTAGTAGTTTGAAGAAACCGTATCTATGATGGAGTGTGTACCCTTAGATTGCTTCCCTTTTATATAATTTCCGCCACTTAGATGAGGAAAGTGGCTATTCTTTTGTAGATACATCTATTACTAATTTTGGGTGCTTAATGCTTGGATGTATCGCCATTTTGGCAAGCCTCACCTTGCCTTGAAAGAAGGCATCCTACCTCATGGTTGTCTTGTTGCGAGTTGAAGGGGCGGAGTGAGACCCGCTAATTGTCTCATATCGGTTATATTAGTAGACTATTTTATAGTTTTAGTCACCTCTTTACCCGGGACGAGCAAAGGTTCGGTTTGGGGATGTTTGATGTGACTCATATTTGAGCACATTTAGTCCCCGAATTAACCTCATTCCTATGCTTTTTAGCACATAATTGGGTCATTTATTATCTTTAGTTTCCCATTTTGCATATTCTTTGAGGTTTTTACTCATTGGTAGGAAAGGATTGCTAACCTTGCATTTATGAGGCAAAATGGAGCTAAATGGATCGCATCTAATGACCAAGGATCAAAGAGAAGACCGACACTAGAGGCCTAAGTAGATAAATAAAGTGAAATGGGCAATGATGAAAAGATCATTGCATCCCCAACACGATCCTTGCGGATTGTTAAGGAGCTAAACAAGAGAACTACTCTGCCCAAGGATCCGAGCGGCCCGAGCATGATCTGGGCGTACCAATCTGCCAGGATCCGAGCGACTTGATCCCAGGATGAGCGGACTGGAGAGCAAGGAGCCGAGCGTCCCCTCCCTGATCCGAACGAATCTCAAGACAGAATAGCATGTGCCACAGCACGAGACGAGTGGATAGAGGCAGGACTAGCAAGGAGGATCCGCGCATGTCACTCGGGAGTAGCATTTCCTCAAGTTTTTCTTAGGGTCTTAATAGTCATTTAAGCCCTTAGTAACCCTAATCCTTGTACCTAATATTTAGTATAAATACCCCTTTGTACTACCTAGATTTTCATCCAATCTCATCAACTCTTAATACTCTCTTAATCCTATCATAATTTAGTCTTAATTTAGTTGTAATACATTTCTCAATATTAATCACATCTTAATCTTTCCTTAATTTTTCTATTGTTCTTCCTTTTATTTGGGTAATTAGAAGATTATTTGGGTTTATTTGGAGGATTGACAACCTTCAATCAATCATCAAGTACTTCTATTATTCTTTACTTTATTATTTGGAATCATCTTCATAGGTATAACTCCTCTTTACCCTTGTTTAATTATTGTTAATCACTTTCATTTATTCATCATGCTTTGCTTTGTAGTATGATTAACAACCTTATTAGCATGCTAAACTTGATCATGAGTTAGTAGTTCTTTAGCGAGGGTTAATGCGGAATTAGGGAAAACAAACATGGGGATTTATCTATGCTTAATTTAATATGTTCTCATAATTAATTTGCTTGCTTGTTGTGATTTCAACCTATGCACATGTTACGTTTGATGAAATGCGAGCCTATGAATCTTTGCATTTTTTTTATCCATCCCTTATCTCTTCAATGAGACTTGTAAGATATAAACCAACTAGAGCCTCATTAGACCATGCATAGAGTTGAATAGGAAGGATTATGTCGACTTGTAGGTGTTGTACAATCTAGACAACTTGGCTCCGGGACCCAAACCTTCTTAGGGATTGTAAGATATACACTAACTCGATCCCATCACAACAATAAGTGCTTGCATCTAATTGAGAACATGTTTGTATGGGCTACTCCCATGAATCCCCTATAAACCCATGACACCCTAGTGCTTTTAATCATTTGTTTACAAACCTCTTTAATTGCTTTGCTTTGTTTACTTTACTTTACTTTTATTTTGTTGATTAGTTTAGATTACACATCAGCTCAACCTAAATTGTGACACCCTAAGACATAGCTACTTGCAATTGTGAATCCTACATCAATACCCGTCCCTTGTGATCTGACCTTTACTTACCTCTTTACTAAGAGTAGTTTGTGAAGTTATAGATAGTGTTTTGGTTAGTAGCTTTAGACGACGAGTTTTAACCGGACCACCAATAGAATTAGGCATAGATTAGACAAATTTTGTATGGGAAGAGCACCCAATGGAATGCTTGCAATAGTAATAATTGTGTCTAACAACACACAATCAAACTACCATTTACACGGTCCAAATGACCCATTTACGGGTCCATTTTGGTTCTTATATTTGTCGCACTAATATGTGTAATTTTTATTTAAACATCGTTTTATGTTTAAATTCTTCCTGATAAATTTCGTCTAAAACACTCCGTAAAAATATGTGTACAACTTCACATATATTTTACGTACCAATACTAATCACATTAGTTAATTAGTACCAATTTAATAATTAACTGCTTAATTATTAATTCCCGTCTCAAATAATTTATTATTCAATTATCGCATAATTAAATAATAATTTCCGCGCCTCGAGTTCACAACTCGATATCTCTCTAAATTAATTAATCGACTAACTCTTAGTCAACTTATCAAGGGACTAATTTAAATTGTATCTCATACAATTAATTAGCTTTCGTGTTAGGGCTCGTTCCTTTAGGTGTGACTGGAAGGGATCAGCTGAACATCGCCGTCTCACGACAGTAACGTCAAACCTTAGTTGGCCAACCGTTACCGATATACGTTGATCAGCTGACTAGTATTGCCAATAAATATCCCATGCATATTACTTAATGAGATTTAATAACATTATCACGCACTATTGTGGAGGACAAAAACTTAACAGAAAATTCACTAGAATGCTTGTCAAGATTATACTCGTGAACCATTAGTGATCCCATTATTTCATGAAGAGATAGAGTAGATAAATCCTTAGCCTCCTCTATGGCGGTTAACTTGAGTTGCCACTTGGTGGTAAGACTACAAAGAATTTTTCGAATGTTGTCCTCGGACTCGAAATCGCTTCCTATACTTTTTAGTTCATTAATAATACACGAAAAACGAGATGAAAAACTATTTATAGACTCGTCCTTTGACATACGAAACATCTCATATTGTTGCATGAGAAGGTCAATACGGTGTTTTTTTTAACTTGAGAGGTCCCTTTATGGGCAAGAACAAAGGAGTCCAAAAATAGTTTAGCCGTAGGACATCCGGAAATCCGACTCACTTCTTCCTCACCAATACATCTTTGAAGAATCGACATTCTTTTCGAGTTTTCTCGGCCATTTTAAAATCTTTATCATCATAATCTTTTTCAGCCTTGACCTTAGAAGAACCCGTCAAGATGTTGGTTCAACAGTAGAAAGAGGTCCATTTTGAATGATTGTCCATCATTGATAGTCAATAATTTTGATATAATGCTCCATTTTGAGCTTCCACCAACCAAAATTCGCATCCGTAAAGACCAGGATCTTGGAGTGTTTTTGGGAATCCATATCCTAAGAAACAATCTCTTAGTTGATTAGCCTCAATCAAGAGAACGAGGCTCTGATACCAATTGAAGGGTTTTGGATCCCAATGTACCTAAGAGAGGGAGAGGGGTGAATTAGGTACCTTTTAAAATTTTTTAACTTAAGTTAATTGATTAAAGTTAGTGAAGTGAAATGATATCTGAAATACCTAACACAACCTCTTTTAAATGGAGATTAAAAGAAGTGTCGTTGGTTATGATTAAGGCAACAGGGTAACGGACTGTAACTTGTTATCTTTGTATAAACTGTAAACAATAGACCAACGTGACAGTATAGTATACTGTTGCTTCAAAGATAGTGGAAAACAGCGAACTAATGAATGCAGCGGAATTTAAACGAATGAAATAAGTTCAACACAATCGGTTTTGAATTGGTTCGGCCTACACTCTATAGGCCTACGGCCAATCAAGTTCTTATTAATAATTCAATAACGTAATTAACTCTAATTACAATTATTATATTACAACGAGATTTTCCCACAATCTACTCCGATTATGCTATTAAAAAAACTACTCCGTTTCTAAACCTCATATAGTTCTCAAGTAGTTACAAGATCAAATGTCTCTAATTTGTTCACTTAAGAATGGGTGAGACTCAATGTCGATCTAACTAAGAGAAAGAAGATATTAAGCTATGCCATACTAGATGGATGAAACTTTGAGACTTTTTAGAAATAAGAAAAACTTGCAAATTAATGTTTTAAACACTTGAAAACTATTAAGAGCTTTTTGCAAATACTTTCTATTTCTTTCTCAGATTTTATGCAATAAAGTGGTGTAATTTTGCCAAGGATAAAGCACTTCTTTTATAGATGAAAAAACAGGAGTCTTTTAATATAAAAATATTCAAGTTTGAAGAGCCAATCCAAAGACATATAGGATATGCCAAGTGATTTCAGTTTAGAGCTTCTAAATTGCACCCAAGTAGGTAGTTAGAGAAAGAAAAAGAGAAAAAGGCATCTTTCCTTTCCTTGCCAAAAGTCACACTTGTGACAAAGGCAAGAAAGAAAAGAATTAAAAATGTTTTCAACAAATCAATCTTAAACTTTCAACCCATTTAGGAAAAACTCACATCTCACCAACTAAAATAGTTAACTAGACTAGTTAAGTAAGATGCCTTAATAGTTTGTTCAAAAATCATTTTGAAATGCTTGTTAAAAAACATTTTCAAAAGCGTAGTTCATCCGTCCAAGGCAGCAGTGAGCAACACTGTTGTCTTAGTATAGGAAACCAAATATTTTCCTAACTCAACACTATGGACCCAAATTAAATATAAGGCGGTCTTCATCCAATGCTTCTGATGTGACTCCTATTTGCGCACATTTAGTCCACTAACTAGCCTAGTTCCTATGCTTTTTAGTATGTATTAGGGTCGTTTCATGTCTTTAGCTTCCTTCTATGCATATTATATGAGGTTTGGTGTCCTTTGTTGGAGAAGAGCACTAACTTGGCTAGACGGAGTGAAACAGAGCTAAATTGATAACATCAAACGACCAAGCATCAATAAAAAAGAGGAGACTAGCACTAAAGGCCTAAGTCAATACAACAAGGAAATGGGCAATGACAAAGGTCCCCCACTGTTGGTGTAAGTGTTCTCAACAATAGTGCGATCAAATAACTAAATCTCATAATAAGAATACGGAGGGGATGATTCAAATTATATTGTCAACTGATCAACATTAATCGGTAATTATTCGCTAACTAGAGTTTGACATTACTGTCGTTTGACGGTGGTGATCAGTTGATCCCTTAAGGTCACACCTATAGGACAATTCCCCTAATAGATTAATAAATGAATTATAAATTAATACAAGTTAATTAGTTCCTTAAAATTGAATAATTTATATTTGTGAGTGAGAATAAGTATCTTATTGTAATTTGATTAAATAAGATTCATTTTAGTAATTAAAAGATTTTATTACTAAAATTGATTATTGTTTATGAAACAATTAAAATAAGAATGATTGATTAATTATAATTGCAAAATATTGTGAATTATATTTATATGACCCATTTTAAATACTTGTAATCTTGAATTACTAGTTAAATTGTTACATGTAATTTATTTGTTATAAAATGATATAAAAGGGGTTAAATATGCATTAAAATACATATGGGCATGGTGTGTGACACATGACCTACCTATTTACATTTGACAAAACACAAACTTAAAATGGAGTCTATTTTATCTCTAGAGGGCGAAAAATTGGAGGGACAAATGAGTTAGTGGATGGTTTATTTTAATGTAAAATAAACATCATGATTAACCTAAAATTACTAGCCATGCAAACCTAGTTTTATGGGTAAGACAAAAGCCATGCATTGGCCCTTTTCCTCTCCTTCTACCCGGCCTCCCTTGGCTAAAATACGAGCTTGGCTCTTATTATTCATTCTAACATTATGCATAATTGTAGCATACTCTTTTTTCCTCTCTTTCTCTAAAATTAAGTTAGAGAAACTCTAGAAATTGTTTAAACAAAAATCTAATAAATTTCTTTACATTACTATAGTAGTAATTTCATTGTTATTAGATTAAATATAAGGATACTAGTTATTTTACCTAGTTAGTAATTTAATTAGTGTTAAGGGTTTTTGTCTTGGGTGCAACATTGAGGAGGATCTCTACAATTGAGATTTGTTGGAGGATCATCCACTTGCATTATAGCTCAAGAACAAGTTAAGGAAGGAGTCCTTGCTTGTGCCCAAGATTCGAACCATCACAATGTAAGGAACATTGTTTTTCCTTCTTTATTTCATTATTTTGTTATGCACGCACTAGATCCTTAATGACTAAATTAAAATGTTAATTAGATAACTATTAGGATTCTCTAATAATAGGTATATGAACCTAACAATTGGTATCAGAGCATAGGATGTAGCATGCATAATCGATTTATAGTTTTTTCGAGTTATTAGTAACTTAAATAAAACTAAAAATATGTGAATTATTAGATAATGTCATGAATTTTTTCATTTTAATATATTCTGGTCCTAATATATATTTAGATCATTTTGATGATTTATGGTATTTTATTGCTCATTTTAATGATTTTTAGTGATGTTATTACATTTTAATGAGTAAAATGGTATTTAAAATGCTAAAAATAGTTAGACTTAGTTTCTGACCTTGAAATTTTTATATGACCTCACATGCATATTTTAATAATTGTATGTAAAATTTCGTATAAATTTGATTTATTTTGCATGATTTATGATTTTTATGTGATAAAAATGGAATAAATGGAGGTAAAACGGTTAAAAATAGTTAAACTTTGAAACAAGATATGAAATTTTAATATGTTGTCACATGCAAATTTTACTCACTGTGAGTAAAATTTAAGATGCACTTGATTCATTTTTCATGATTTATGAATTTTTAGTGTAAAAATGACATAAACAGTGACTATTTTAGCGAAAATAGCTAAAACAAATTACATGTCATGAGAAAATTATTCTAGGTTGCATTTATATCCCACATATTATATCTGAAGTTGAAACATTGATTTGATTAATTTTCATATGCTTTAGATGTTTTATTTGATAAAACTGATAAATCGCAACTACATTTTTTTCGAAATAAATTCAAAAATTTTAACCTTGATTTTTGACATTATGGATGTCATGGATATATTCCAGAATTTTCAAAAATTTAAAACTTAAAATTTGAAATTATTGTAATTTAATTTGGATTTATTTCATAAAAGTTATAATTTTAGAGTCATATATGAGCATAATTGAAATACCAAGTTGAATTGTTGTCAAAAATTGAGTGATGGCTAATTTTTAAGTCCTAAGAGAGTTAGTATAATTAACTTGGGCTAAAATTTGATTTTAGTATTATTTTGATATTTTAATAAGTTAAAAATCGCAAATATCCATAAAATCGGGTTATATTTACGATAGATATTTAAATAGGGCGATTTGGCACTTAATTTGGCATGTTAGATACATATTATAATGTTGCATATTTCATTGATGAATGTCATATTTTATTTATGTAATTTTGAATTATGTAATTTTATCTTAGTATGACCTTAGTTTTAATCGATATTTCCCGTAATGTAAGGGGATATTGATTCGGTTGTAATTTAATGTGATCTCCTATCACTTTTATTTTTACTAGTTTTTCATAGTACAAATGTATAATAGGAATAGCTATGTATTTTATTATTATTTGTAATTCCGAAGATCTTTCAAGACGGTGCCTTTCGGAAAGACGTTCCGATGAAGACGGTGTTCTTGGGAGGCGTGCCACTTGAAGTTCAAGGGATCAATTGAGTTGGTTTCCGAATTTGTAATAGATTATTTGTTTTTCTATTTTAGGAAGGCCATACTAGAAATTTATTATTTGCTTTGCATTTCTTTTAATATGTTGCATGCATTGCCAAATCGCCATAACAACACATGCATATCATATCGAGTCTTCGACCGTGTCATTTATAATTATCGATAATTCAAGTTTTAGCTCACTTAAAATTGATAGATAATAAATTGACAAGACCTTCACTTTTAAAAGATTGAGACTTAGCCTTACCAAATAGTAGGAACCCATGAATCTCAATTTCATAAGGGGTACAATACGATTTTTTGGGGTACTTTCAATTGACGTTGGGTAAGTGGGTAATAAATAGTTATTATACTTCGAATTTTGGTTGATCTCAACGAAGGTATTTGCGACCGTAGCCACAATAGGTTCGGGCTAAAGATGAACTTAACGTAAATTCATCGACCGAGAGTTCTAATTGTAGAATCGGTTAAGAGGGTTAACCCACCAAGTTATATTAGTAAAGGCGTGTAGAGGGCCCGTTGGCTCACATCCAAGTTAATATGAATTTTGGGTCTCTGAACCATTTATTATAGTTGGGTAGAGGTCACTATATAAATGCTATACTTGTCTAAATGTTTACAAGTATTATGACGATAAATATTAATTAATTTCCTTCATATCCATTTTGTAGTTATCATTTACCGGAATGGATTCATCCAACTCATTAATACCGATCACTATTGAATCATGTCACAAATCGTTCGACGAAATTTGCTCACTAAACAACTTTGTTACGACTAGAGAAATTCATTTTGGCATTGGTTTCGATGGAAGTCTTAACTTCATTACCACTTCCTCACCTCCTATCACATCTAGCAACTTAGTGGATAAGTCTTGTGAAGACAACCTCACTAAAACCATGGGATCCTTGTCTTTGGAAGCAAGCAGAAATGATGAAGCTAGTGGGAGTTTTAGCAAAAGGCTTGCAACCAAGAAAAGAAAGTTCAAAAAGAGGAAGAAATATAAGAGGTCTAATTCGAACCATAGGGATATAGTGGCTAGTGGGACTACCAATAATATATGCCTTTATTGTCATGACTTGGGACATTGGGTTGGGAATTGCCCCATATTTTTGGGAGATATCAATGATGGACTTGACATTCCACTTGGTAATATTTCTTCTGAAATCTTTGTTATTGATATAAATTATACTTCCACCTCAACATGGGTATTGGATACCGGTTGTGGTTCTCACCTTTGTAATCAATTACAGGGGCTTAGAAACGTGGAAAAGCTAAACAAGGGTGATGTGGATCTCCGACTAGCAAATAGAGCTAAGGTAGCCGCCACTTCAAGAGGGACTTATGTACTTGTTTTAGCTAATGGCCTTGAGTTGTACTTACATAATTGTTATTTTGTACCTTCTTTATCTAAGAACATCGTTTTCGTTGCCATGTTAGACATGGAAGGTTTTTCTTTTGCTATTAAGAACAATTGTTGTGTAATTTCTAGAAATAAATTGGCCATAGGCCAAGTCACTTCAATTAATGGCATTTATGTTCTTGAAACATCTGACTCAAGCAAAGATATCTATAAAATACAATCAAAAAGACTCAAAACAAGTGACCCAAATGAATCGTACATTTGGCATTGTCGATTAGGCCACATAAATGAGAAACGCATTAAAAGGCTAGTGTCGACTGGAATTATTGGACAATTTGATTTCCAATCATATGGAATATGCGAATCTTGTCTCCTTGGAAAAATTATTCGTGCCCCCTTTAGTGGTAAAGGGACACGAGCAAGTGATTTATTGGGACTAATACATGCCGATGTATGTGCCCCCTTTAGTAGATATGGGTATGTTTACTTAATCAAATATAAAAGTGAAGCATTTGAGAAATTTAAAGAATTTCAAAAGGAAGTAGAGAACCAATTGAACAAGAAGATTAAAGCACTACGATCCGATCGTGGTGGAGAATATCTTAGCAATGAATTCGATTCTCACTTAAAGGATTGTGGTATTATATCACAACTCACTCCACCTGGAACACCTCAACTCAATGGTGTTGCCGAAAGGAGAAATCGAACCCTAATAGATACGGTTCAATCTATGATGACTCAAACGGATCCACCAGATTCGTTTTGGTAATTTGCGATTCAGACAACCATAAAATCATTAAACAAAAGTCCAACCAAAGCTGCAGATAAGACACCATATGAGATATGGAAGGGAAAAGTCCCAAACTTGTCATATATGAAAATTTGGGGTTGTGATGCTTATGTCAAGAGTAAGTCTACCGATAAGCTAGCACCTAAATCTGACAAGTGTTACATTGTACGTTATCCAAAGAACACTCATGGATATTACTTCTACAACCGTCATGAGAACAAAGTGTTTAAGGCTTATGAGGCTGTCTTTCTAGAATTGGATTACATTTCTAGGAGACAGAGTGGGAGAAAATTTGAAATTGATGAAGTTCAAGAACCACAAACTAGAGAAGAGGCGCAAGAAAATATTCTTTCGTCGTCTAATCAAATTATTGTTCCTTCCAAACCTTGGAGGTCAGGTAGAGTTAATCACCAACCCGATAGATACACGGGTATCATCGAGATGGATGACAAATTGGACGTCTTACTTTTGGAAAGTTACTATCCTGCAACCTACAAAGCTGCAATTTCTAGTCCAAATTCAACTTTATGGCAAGAGGCCATGCAATCCGAAATAAATTCTATGCATGAGAACCAAGTATGGGACTTGGTTGATTTGCCTAAAGATGTAAGACCCCATCAATTCAAATGGATCTTTAAGGTAAAGAATAGTATATAAGGGCATGATGATGTCTACAAAGCAAGGTTAGTTGCAAAAGGTTTCACCCAAGTTCATGGTTTACACTATGACGAAACCTTTGCCCCCGTAGCCATGCTTAGATCTATTCGGATTATGTTAGCGATTGCCGCATTTCATGATTATGAAATATGGCAAATGGATGTCAAAACCGCCTTCCTAAATGGGTATTTAGAGGAGGAAGTGTACATGACACAACCTGAGGGTTTTGTACATCCTAAAAATCCTAACATGGTGTGCAAACTTAAGAGATCCATCTATGGTCTTAAGCAAGCATCAATAAGTTGGAATCATCGTTTTGATCATGTAATAAAAGAGAATGGTTTCACTCGAAGTGTCGCGGAACCATGTTTATACATGAAGTTTAGTGGGAGCAAAGTTATCTTCCTAATCTTGTATGTAGACGACATACTACTCATTGGTAATGATATACCAATGCTTACCTCTGTAAAGGGGTGGTTAGGGAATCACTTCCAGTTGAAAGATTTAGGAGAGGCACAACGCATATTAGGTATCCTGATCTATAGAGATAGAACTAAGAGGATATTGGCACTAAGTCAAGAGTCTTATATTGATAAGGTTCTTCGACATTTCAGCATAGACAAATCCAAGAGGAGTGTTATTCCAATCGGTAGTGGGATTACATTGAGCAAGTCTCAGTCACCCACAGAACCTGAATATGTTGAACGCATGAAATTGATTCCTTATGCTTCCGCCGTTGGATCAATCATGTATGCCATGATATGCACTCGTCCCGATGTATTGTATGCTTTGAGCATGACAAGCAGATATCAAGCCAATCGAGGTGAAAGTCACTGGATAGCCGTCAAGAATATCCTTAAGTACATGAGAAGGACTAAAGATTCATTCTTGGTGTTTGGAGGAGATTCCGAGCTGAGTGTGAAGGTTTATACCGACTCAAGCTTTTAATCTGATAGGGATGATTTGAAATCCCAGGCTGGGTTTGTTTTCATGATTAATGGTGGTGCGGTTAGCTGGAGGAGCTTCAAAGAGTCGGTCATTGCCGATTCTACAACGGAGGCTGAGTACATTGCAGCATCTAAAGCTGCCAAGGAAGCCGTGTGGATTAGGCAATTTTTGGAGGAGCTAAGGATAGTTCCTACCGCCAAAGATCCTATCATGATCTTATGTGATAATAGTGGGGCTAACTTTCAAGCTAAAGAGCCCAAGTCTAGTAACAAGTCTAGACATGTACTTAGAAAATTTCATGTATTTAGAGATTTCATCGAAAGGAAGGAAATAGGGATTTGTAAGGTTGGGACAGATGATAACATTGCTGTTCCTTTAACCAAGCTTTTATCGCAGGCTAAGCATGACAAACATGTAATTTCCATGGGTCTTAAATGCATGCCAAGTTTGTATTAGATTATAAGATATGAAATGAAAAACTTTGTTTTTGGTTTGTTCATATATGATCATCGCATTTATCGTTTGAGTTTCATTATGTAAACTCATTTATTTACTACTTTGTTATATCCAAATAGGTTGTTGAGACAATATTGAACCCTATTAAAGTGAACTGGATTAACATAGTATTCGCCCCTAGTTACTTATATGCGGTGACGTCTCGAGGTGACTAGAGTGTGATGCGATTGATGGCAAGTTTAAGTGCCATAGGGTCATAAGGGATGACTAGTCGATCACATAGACAGCTTGTATGGGACACTCTGTCGGGCAGTGACCTCTTATAAAGTTCTGGAAATTCATAAAGCCTGGTCGTGGTGAGAGCTATTATAGTATTCTTATGAGTCAATTCTTTTGACTAGAGACTATTCACCAAAGTTGGCACAGTTTCTGTTTGGCTTTGATTTATGCTCTACGACTATCGTAACTGAAGTCAAATGGGTGCATTTTGGGTCATGACGAACTGTGACTATACGAAGGGAATAGTGCGATAGGAATTGTCCACCCCCTTGTTAGGGTTATTTAAAAATATCAAGGCCATCGTAGAGTAGTGAACTGAAATGCGTGGCCACGCTCGGAAGGTATCCACGGTAGATAATTCCGGTCAGACAGTTACTCTCCAGATCGAGGAAACCACTCAAGATATGATGAAATGCAAGTACGACCTGCAAGACACCGTGCATTGAGTGGGAGATGATGTAATAGGACAAGATAATTGGTGATGCACACTTGTCTCGGACAAGTGGGAGATTGTTTGAGTAAGTGTCCTCAACAATAGTGCGATCACATAATTATATCTCATAATAAGAATACAGAGGGCATGATTCAAATTATATTGTCAACTGATCAACATTAATCGGTAATGATTGGCTAACTAGAGTTTGACATTACTGTCGTTTGACGGTGGTGATCAGTTGATCCCTTAAGGTCACACCTATAGGACAATTCCCTTAACAGATTAATTAATTAATTGTATATTGATACAAGTTAATTAATTCCTTAAAATTGAACAATTTATATTTGTGAGTGAAAATAAGTATCTTATTGTAATTTGATTAAATAAGATTCATTTTAGTAATTAAAAGATTTTATTACTAAAAATGATTATTGTTTATGAAATAATTAAAATAAGAATGATTTATTAATTATAATTGCAAAATGTTATGAATTATATTTATATGACCCATTTTAAATACTTGTAATCATGAATTACTAGTTAAATTGTCACATGTAATTTATTTGTTATAAATGATATTTAAGGGGTTAAATATGCATTAAAATACATATGGGCATGGTGTGTGACACATGACCTACCTATTTACATTTGACAAAGCACAAACTTAAAATGGAGTCCATTTTATCTCTAGAGGCCGAAAAATTTGAGGGACAAATGAGTTAGTGGATGGTTTATTTTAATGTAAAATAAACATCATGATTACCCTAAAATTACTAGCCATGCAAACCTAGTTTTATGGGTAAGACAAAGGCCATGCATTGGCCGTTTTCCTCTCCTTCTACCAGGCCTCCCTTAACTAAAATAAGACCATGGCTCTTATTATTCATTCTAACATTATGCATAATTGTGGCATACTCTTTTCTTCTCTCTTTCTCTAAAATTAAGTTAGAGAAACTCTAGAAATTGTTCAAGCAAAAATCTAATAAATTTATTTACATTGCTATAGTAGTAATTTCATTGTTATTAGATTAAATACAAGGATACTAGTTATATTACCTAGTTAGTAATTTAATTAGTGTTAAGGGTTTTTATCTTGGGTGGAACATTTATGAGGATCTCTACACTTGAGATTTGTTGGAGGATCATCCACTTGCATTATAGCCCAAGAACAAGTTAAGGAAGGAGTCCTTGCTTGTGCCCAAAATTCGAACCATCATAATGTAAGGAACATTGTTTTTCCTTCTTTATTTCATTATTTTGTTATGCATGCACTAGATCCTTAATGACTAAATTAAAATGTTAATTAGATCACTATTAGGATTCTCTAATAATAGGTATATGAACCTAACACCCACGACTCCTCAATGATCCCCACGGATCATGAGGCAGCTAAGCATAAGAAGAAGAAAAGCATTTGAAAACGGGCGACCCAAAGTCGGTCCGGGCGTCCCCTATGCCAGGTTGGGCGTCTATCCATGCACGATGATTGGTCGGACTCACTTGGAGATTTAATTTTCGGTTACTTGTCGTTAAGAGCACCTAGACCAAAACAATATTTATAACTTCACAAACAACTCTACTATTAGTAAAGAGGCAAGTAAAGGTCGGATCCCAAGGGACGGGTATTGATGTAGGATTTTCGATTACAAGTAGCGGTGTCTAGGGGTGTCACGATTTGGGGTTGAGATGAGAAGATCACTAAACTAAATAGCAATAAAATTAAACAAGCAAGATGATTAAAATGAGATGTAAACAATTGATAAAAAGCACTAGGGTGTCATGGGGTCATAGGGGATTCATGGGAATTGATCATACAAACATGTTCTCAAATTATAAGCAAGAAATTATTGTTGTGATGGATTGAGTTGGGTTATAACTTACAATCCTAGGAAAGTTTGGGTCCCGGAGCCGAATCGATTAGATTGTACAACACCTACAAGTCGACTTAATCCTCCCTACTCAACTTTATGCACGGTCTAATGAGACTCGAGTTGGTTTATATCTTACAAGTCTCATTGAAAATGTAAGTGATGGGTAAAAAATGCAAGGATTCATAGGCTCGCATTTCATCAAACATAACATGTGCATAAGTTGAGATCATAACAAGCAAGCAAATAAATTATGAAAACATATTAAATTAAGCATGAATCATTCCCCATGTTGGTTTCCCCTAATTACCCATTAACCTTAGTTAAGGAAACTACTCACTCATTATCAAGTTTAGCATATTAACAAGGTTGTCAATCACATTAACAAAGCAAAACATGATGAATAAATGAAGATGATTAACAATAATTAAAAAGGGATTAATAGAATTATACCTACTAATGATTCCAAAATAAAGAAAAGAATAATAGAAGTACTTGATGAATGATTGGAAGGTTGTCAATCTCCCAATAATAATCCAAATAAACTTCAATTACCCAAAATAAAAGATGAACAAAAGAGAAATGAAGGAAATGAAATTTGTATTAATATTTGATTAGAAGTTGATTACAAGATTAAGAAGAGATTAGAATGATATAAACTACACTAAAGATTGATAAGAAGAAGATGATTCATCTAATTAGACTAATGGGGTATTTATAGCGGGGATTAGGTACACAAATTAGGGTTTACTAAGGGCTTAAATGACGATTAAGTTCTTGAGGAATCGCTCCTCTCAGAAAAGATGTGAGTCTGCTTTTTGTCGGTCTTTCATAAATATGTGCATCTTTCATGGAGGGAAGAAAAGGTCGTGGGCGCCTATAAGAGAATCCGGGCGTCCAAGGTGTCGGGAAGGGCAGATTTCTGTGTCTCTGGACGGGCGTCTTGATGGCTGGACGAGCGGATTGTGGTATGGTTGGACGGGCGTCTTGATGGCAAAGATGCTCGGATTCCTCCAGTCTTGGACGGGCGTCTTGCCTAGTTGGACGGGCGGATTGTGTTCCAGCCTTCTTTTCTTCTTTTCTTCTTTTCTTCTTCCAATAATCCTCCGGGATTTAGTCGGGGATGCAAGGATTTCTTCATCATTGCCCATCTACTATAATATGTACAAAAACCTTATAGTCTTGTCTTATCTTTGATGCTTGGTCATTAGATTCGATCAATTTAGCTTTATTTTGCCATGAAAATGCAAGGTTTGCACTCCTCTCCTACCAAGGAAGCACAACTTCGAAGAATATGCAAAACAAAGGACTAAAGTTAGTAAATGACCCAAATATGCACTAAAAAGCATAGGAACGAGGCTAATTCGGGGACTAAATATGCTCAAATAATGGTCACATCAAATATCCCCAAACCAAACCTTTGCTCGTCACGAGTAAAGAGTTTACAAAACTAGGACCGTTATTTAAACTAACCTAATAGCATAGCCGATATGAGACAATTAGCGGGTCTAACTCCGCCCCTTCAACTCACAACAAGACAACCATGAGGTAGGATGCCTTCTTGTAAGGCAAGGTGGGTCTAGACAAGAAGAAGGGTCGTCCCCTCTCTACCATGCACAAAAATGGATACGATGGATAAAGGGATCGATAGTATTTGAGTTTCATTTGGGAGTTTGCTTTGTTGTTGTTTTTCCCCCCAATTTCTTGTGGCATATAACATATGAGAACACTTTATTTTGCCATTTCTTTTGATTTTTGGCATTTCAACACTTGGCAACTTTTCAACTTTTCTTTTGAACATTTTCAAAGTCACCCCAATTAGTAACGAGGATGCCTTATTTTTGAAGCATAGGAGTTTTCATTTTTGGACTCCTGTTTTCTTTTGATGCAATTTGAAAACTTTTTCTTTTCTTTTCATTTCTTGAACTCAAATTTGAACAATTTTTGTGCCCATTCCCTTTGATGACAAAATGTGGTAGAACATGGATGATGGTTGCATGGTTTCACGGGTCACCTTGGAATAAACGGTAGCCAAGGAGTTATCACACCACAAGGTACTCTTGACTAGGCCTTAATCCATGGGTCAAAGGATACTAGCATGACACATCCTAGGGTGTTTTACAAGTATTCTAACAACCAAAGTCTTAAGAAGAAAAAGCATCTACTAGGGCCTATATACACTTGTCAAGCTTTCCAAGTAGACGGTTTCACAAAATTTTTCTACATCCTAATGCATATGATTCTACCAACTAGTATGCCAAATAATCTAAATGCAAGTCCTAAATTCACATTGTTTATACCGCATCAATCAAAATAAAGCCACATAGGCATTACCATAAAGAGGAAAAAGGAGATTGGAAAGATCATACCATGCGGTCTTCAATATCCTCATGTCTCGGATGTGGCGTAGTCGATCAATGTGAACAAGGATGAACAAACACAATATATACAAGCGATATATACAAGACTACGCTATAAAGGAAATGAACATGTTTTTGGATTTTTCAATTTTGGGATTTTTTTGGATTTTTCGAATAAAAGTCAAGTTAGAATTTCCCATCTCCACACTAGTATGAGCATTGTCCTCAATGTCCAATACGATAGGAAATTATGCAAGCATGATGCATGATTTCTAAACTAAATGCAAACTATACTAAGCTACACTACATGATGCATGGGTTTTTGTTATGGCGGAGAGCATAATTTAGATTATCTCCCGATGCGTATGCATGGACTTCCCCCAAACTAAGATAGACACTATTTCTAATGTCTTGAATTTCGGGGTAGTTCATGCACATGGAATGCAATGCATGAAACTACAAATTTTTATTTTGGATTTTACATGTGGGAACAATTAAAAGAACACCTTAATGAAGCCAAAGTGTTAGTCCTCCATGATGCTAGGACTCCATCAAAAAGAAAACAAACATGGTACAAGTTATCAAAACATCAAATTCTTTTCATGAAAATTGAAAATAAAGAGAGAGGATAAGGAAACTTCACTTAAGCTTTTGATGGGTGCCTCATGCCCGCTCCATCTAGCTATGAAGATATCTCTAGAGATCGCCATCATCCCCCTCTAGGTCACTATCCCAAACTTCCTTGGATGCATCACTTGCATTAAAGTCCATGAACTCATCTTCCTCGCTATTGAGCTCCACCGTATCCCCACCCCAAGATTTATCACTCCCTTCTCCTTCTTGCCCATTTGCTCCTTCATTTGCTCTTTTCGAGTTTGGGAAGAGATTGTCCATTTGGGCCCAAGAGGGGAACATTCCCTCCTCACTAACCTTCCCTTGTTGAACCAAATTGTGGAATTGAGGGTAAAGAGCATAGTAGCTATCCACGGCCGCTTCATATTGACGCAAATGCATGGCTTGGAGAATCCCCAAGCTTCCTTAAAGTTCTATGGCATAAAAACTTGGTAGGGAGAATATTCTTACCAAGAAGTCGGTGAAAAACGAGCCTTTGCACATCATTTACGAATTCAACATTAGAGAAGTCATCAAGCTTGGTAAGATCCATAATTTCTTCATGTTCCCTCCTTAGAGTGTTGATGTGAGAAGTAGAAGAACTTCCTCTCACTCTTGGTCTTCTTCTATCCCTAAATAGAGATCCTCTTGGTCCCATTCTTTGATTGTAGAGTTGGAATTTTTTATTTGTTAAAGTATGGAGATGCTCTTTGTGGATTGAATCTTGCTTTTGAATCTTTTGAAACCCTAGAAATTGGGGTTTTTGTTTTTGTGGAGTGAAAGAGTGCTTGTGATATGTTTTGGAGTCATAAGAGAATGGGTTTTTATAATACAAGTGGAAAGGAGAATGATGTGTCACAAATTGTGTGGTGGGGGAGAAATAAAATTGTGAAAACCGGGAATAAAGGCCGCAGAGAGACGAGCGGATTCGACCATGGGACGCTAAGATTCCCTCGATTTGGGATGAGCGGATTCCTGGACCAAGATAAATTAGCTGCTTGTCTGCTCCTTTGGACGAGCGGATTCTTTGATGGTCGCTCGGATTCCTTGTTAGTATATTTACAAGTGGTGGTTTAGGGAGGACTCCACCAAACTCTCCCTTTGATGATTTCTTTAAGGATGAGGAGGCCCGAGGTAGGTAACCTCGACCTCTCCAATAAATGCTCCCTCATAATATGGCTTCAATCTTTGGCCATTGACCTTGAATTTTCTTCCATCTTCCGCTTTGATTTCAAAGTCTCCATATTTTCCAACCTCGGTGATCACATAGGGACCCATCCATCTAGAGTTCAACTTCCCGGGAAAGAGTCGATATCGGGAATTGAATAGAAGGACTTTATCTCCTTTGTGCAAGGCTTTTTGCTTGATCCTCTTGTCATGAAGCAAATTTGTCCTTTCCATGTAGATCTTGGCATTCTCATAAGATTGTAGTTGGAATTCTTCGAACTCTTGAATTTGTATCATCCTCCTTTGACCACTTAATTTGAGATCAAGGTTAAGAGCTCTGATTGCCCAAAAATCTTTGTACTCTAATTCGATTGGCAAGTGGAATACTTTTCTATAAACAAGCTTGTAAGGAGAGGCTCATATGGGAGTCTTATAGGCCGTCCTATAAGCCAAAAGAGCGTCATCAAGCTTTGTACTCCAATCCTTTCGGGTCTTGTTGACAACTTTCTCGAGAATTTGCTTGATCTCTCTATTTGAAACTTCAACTTGGCCGCTTGTTTGAGGGTGGTATCCCAAACCGGTTCTATGTTGAACACCATATTTCGTCAAAAGGGATGCGAGCTTCTTTTCATGAAAGTGCGTTCCTCCATCGCTTATGATTGCTCTAGGGACTCCGAATCTTGGGAAGATTATTTTCTTGAAGAGCTTGGTGACCATATTTGCATCATCGTTTGGGGTGGCAATTGCCTCCACCAACTTTGAGACGTATTCTATGGCCACAAGGATATATTTGATCCCATTGGATGTCACAAACGGCCCTTGGTAGTCGATCCCCCAAACGTCGAAGATCTCCACCTCTAGTATGCCTCTATGTGGCATTTCATTCCTCTAAGAGATATTCCCCGTACTTTGACAAGCGTCACAATGAAGGATAAACTCTCTTGTATCCTGGAACATCGTAGGGCAATAGAAGACCGATTGAAGAATTTTTGCAATGGTTCTCCTTGCTCCATGGTGTCCACCGTAAGGTGATGAGTGGCATCCTTCCAAGATTCCTTGAACTTCCCACTGAGGGATGCACCTCCGGTATAGCCTATCACTACACTCCTTGTAAAGATTTGGGTCATCCCAAAAGTACCTTTTTACTTCGAATAAGATACTCTTCCTTTGGTTGTAATTCAAATTTGGAGGGAGTACTCTTCTAATAATATATTTGGCATAATCGGCAAACCATGGGGTGATGTGTCTTTCAAGTTGTGTTTGAATGGCTATCAAGATATCGTCGGGAAATGAGTCATTGATCGGCGTTTCTCCTTGTTCATCGTGAAACCGGATCCTTGACAAGTGATCCGCCACTACATTTTTGGCTCCTTTTTTGTCTCTTATTTCCAAGTAGAATTCTTGAAGAAGCAAAATCCATCTCAACAACCTTGGTTTTGCCTCTTTCTTTATTAAGAGATGTTGGAGAGCACGGTGATCCGAAAAGACAATCACCTTGGATCCAAGTAAGTAGGAACGGAATTTGTCCAAAGCATAGACAATGGCAAAAAGCTCTTTCTCGGTGGTATCATAGTTCACTTGGCAGGGATCAAGAGTCTTGCTTATATAGTAGATAGCATGTAGAGCTCTCCCTACCCGTTGGCCAAGAACCGCTCTGACGGCGTAGTTACTAGCATCACACATAATCTCGAATGGTAGTTCCCAATTTGGAGGTTGAATGATCGGTGCCGAGATTAGTGCTTCTTTGATTCTATTAAAGGCTTCAACACACTCATCAGTGAAATGGAATTGGGCATCTTTAAGTAAGAGTTGAGTGAGGGGTTTCGCTATTTGATACCGTCGTAGAGTACCAAAGATAAATTTATAAATCCGAACTACTACTATAGCTAGCGGCAGTCAGGGTCGAACCACGGAGAGGCGATGTAATTAATAGTTGTCTAATCCTAGTCTAAGGTAACAGTTTTGAGGGGGTTTGATTTGAATGGTTCTATTACTAAAGGCAATTAAATTCAAAATAAACTAAAGCAAGTAAACGAGAAATTAAAGAAATAAGAGGAAAATAAATATTAAAAGAGTGCCAAGATGGTCGGTTCACTATAGTTTCGGCGGCAGTACCCTAGGTATGTCTGAAACAATCATGTAAGACGGGAAAATAAGAGGTGCTCTTGGTCCACTCTTAACAGGTAGCATCTTTTGATCTAGCTACGGGTCCCTAATATCACTAATGCTGACTCTCGTCCTGAAAAGTGATTTACAAGTCTAAATTAACTTATCTCTCCATCTTATTAATTTAGTCGTCTTAATTAAGTAGTCTATCTTCCTCCCCTATCTTTCGATCTTATCGGGTCTGTCAATTCCTAAGCATTTAACTAGTCGCGTGCACTCGATTCGTCAAATATAGCAATTAAATTAAATAATTCGAAGGTATTCTCACGTGAGCCGGTCGATCGACCAGGTAAACCAGTCGATCGACCATGGCGCGATTTAAGTCTTCCTATTTTATGCCGCCTACACTACAGATCCCCTACATCTTAGCACAATGGGTTTAGCTCCTCATGATGAAAGTAATAAAAGCAATAAAATTAACTAGTAAAGCAAACGAATTCATACTTAAATTAACTAAATAAATAACTAACATGAAACGATAATTCGGCTTTGGGAGATCTAAACTAGCAAGTCTAACTAAGGAGGAATTTAAAAGCAATAAACTGAACAAAGAATAGAAGAATACCGTAAGAAGAATTGCAGAGGAAAGAACCAAAGCTTAATGTGAAAGGTAAATTTTATTGACGAAAACTAAACTAAACTAATGAATATTGAATTGTATGTTAAGAACTCAATGATAAAAATTGGATGATAGTTGCTGAGGAGGAGTTACGTTATATAGAAACTATCACGTAACTTAATCCTCATAACCTAATTACAATGGGCTTCTAACTTCTCGTCTTTTAATTCCCGTCAGATTAGCGGTTTGGTCGATCGACCAATGGGACCGGTCGATCGACTGAAATGTGCTGAACAGTAGCTTCTGTAAGTCGTGCTCTGGTCGATCGACTGAAAACACCAGTCTATCGACTACTGCAACAGGTACTTGGCTCCAAAAGCTTCGTAAATTCGTCTTTCAGGCCTCGATACGCGCACCAAGTTCGCTTCCCGAGTCTTTACTCCATGTCAAATGCAATGCTAAGTCCTTGGGGGGGGGGGGGATTCAGCTTGATTTTCGCAGGATTCTTCACATTTCTGCAATATTATACAAAAACACGAAAGTAGACGGAAATAGGGGAAATAGTAGCTTAAACTACACAAATGAACTCTGAAATGCGTGTAAAATAGGTGTAAAACATCATATTTAGGACACGCATCAAACTTCTCCAAACCAAACCCTTGCTTGTCCCCAAGCAAGAACTAGACTCGATCCTAAAACCTAATGGAGCGAGTTCAATCTCAGAGCGAAATGCAAACCGAATAGCCTAAACCAATTTAATGCAACAACTAACAATCAATTAGCGATATGAATCATGCAAACGAGTTATGTAGTCGTCAAAAACTGCTGAACTGTCAACTATAGAAACTTATCATTATGGACTCTCACGGGTCGCTCATATCATACGTAAGCACAAGTGAAAATATGTAAAAGATAGAAAGAATTCATTTTGTAGTGACACTCACCTAACTACGACCTATAAGAACATGCCTGCAATCTAATATGAAAATAATCTCTACAACCGTACATATGCATTCCAACCAAAGAAATGACCATGACACATGCCGAGGTAAATATGGATATGTGAGGTATGGGCATGAAGGGCTAAGATAAATTTGGATAAAAACAGAGTTAAAAGACAAGCTAGTAACTAAGGGAACCAAATTATAACAACATCCAACTTCTTGCTCAAGATCAATCCAAACGGTGCTAATGATTAGCACAAATCTCACAATCTTCATAATTAATCAGCTCCTCATAAGATACAAATACAACATGGGAGCAAAAATCGCCATTTAACAAGACTTTGAATTATGCGATTTTGATTTTTTTTTTCGCTACTGTAGCAAGCGGTCGGTCGACCAAGTGGGACGGTCGACCGACTGAGTCTTCTTTATTTTTCGAATCATTTTTTTTCTCTTTTTTTTTTCTTTTCTAAAAATGTCCTTTTCATCTTCCCAACATCATCTCAAAATGAGCATTAGCCACCAAAAACGAAATAACAATCCCAAGAACATAAACTACTAGCTTGACAAGGGCAGGCTAAATGTAGGATGTAGTAACGAGACAAAAAGGCTATTTTTGGCAGTGTGGAGCTTCTGGGCAAAATGAACAAGGGGCGACCTCTTCCACATGTGTCAACTAACCACGAACCCGAATGCATATAGGTATTAAGCAGATTAAGTTCATATTTATGCATATTGATGTAACATGTCTCATAAGGAGTACTACTCACATTCCTAGATATGCCGGTCATTAATGACACCAGTTATAGGCTCTAAATCTCAGAATATGATGTAGTTTGCCAAAAATCCAAATCAAGTCTAAAGTTCAGCAAGAAATTTAACGAAAACTCGTAGACTATGCATATATGATTCTACTAATAACATGTCAATTTAGCACGGCTTAGGCATAAACAGATGCAAATGCAATGTCATCATTGAAATACTACCGTTCCGATTCAACCTATATGCTAAAATAAACGTTTTAATTTTTTTTTTGAATTTTTGAAATTTTTCAATTTTTTTGGATTTTTTTGTATATATATAGAAAATGAAATAAACAATGCAAGATAAAAACTAAACGTGAATGCAAAACAGAATGAATGCAACGCAAAACCCTTCCCCAAACCAAATCACACAATGTCCCCATTGTGGAAAATCATGTAACGAAATAAAAGGGAAACGGGAATTTGCGATAAAATTAACTAAATAAGACATGAAAAGGAACTCTGAAACTCACAAGACTTTGAGCGCAGCAAAAGGAAACCTCCCCAAACCAGCGTGATCTAGGAGGTTTCAGTAGCCAGCAGTGCTACTATAGGTACCTGAAAAGAAACAAAAGTACCGCGCATAATTCCGAGAAAACAATTTATGAGACGCAAGATTATGTGCATAATAAGAAAACAGAAATGAATCGGAGGAAAAAGTGGAGAAAAAACTCCCTCAACTCCGCAAATCAACCAAACACAGCAGGGGAATGATCGAAAACAGGTACAACAATGAACATGGTCGATCGACCATAGCATCCAGTCGATCGACCAGGATGACATGAACAGAAGCTCCTGTGGCTGTAGCAGTCAGTCGATCGACGACTCAGGCCAGTCGATCGACTGAGAAACTTGCTGTAAGTTTCTGATTTCGTCTAATTAGCTCAATAAATTGAGCTAATGTGGTCTATGAACCTGCAAATGCACATAATAACGCGCCTAAAATTGCGCAAAACCCAAATGTAAAGTCTAAAGTCTTTAAATCCTAAGCAAACTTATTAAAGCGAAGTCTCGCGCAAATCAAAGCAATAAAAAGTTCAACAAAAGCAATGAAATGTCTTTTAGAAATGTCTTAATCAACTAATAGTTGATCAAGAATGGCCACGGAATGGCCCACTTGCTCGGCTTCTGGCTACAAGAAGTAGCCTCTACAGTGCTCATCTCCTCAGCGGCACTCCTATCAATTCCAACATCCGCAGAACTCAACGGATCAATGTCTCTAACATCTTCCCAATCAATGACCTCGTCTGGCTCATCAAAATCCAAATCGGACTCCGTCATCTTGACTGGCTCCTCATCAGGCTCCTCATCTGTGCCATAGCTAAGACTGTTGGAGCTTGTGTCCTCCACAAATTAGTGTGATAACATTTGTAAATCTCTTACAGGTTCACAAGGGTATACTTCGTATATTTAATCATTTGATTAACGTTTACCTGATAACGGTTGGCTTGCTAGAAAGTTTGACGTTATTATCATACAGATGGCGGTGATCAACTGGTCCCTAAAGGTCACACCTATAGGATGTGTTTGTGAAATGTGGTTATAGAAATATAATCATATTGATGCCCAATATGACTAAACAGTTAGTCAATGTGTTGATGAGATAATTATTTAATGAAAATTAAATAATATTAGTTAAGACGAATTAACTATCAATTCGTAAATTAAATATCATAAGTTATATTTAATTAAATATATGTAATGTTAGCTTGGACGAATTAATCTGTTAATTCGTAATTAAATATAATCAGTTATATTTAATATCAATAAGATGAATGTGTCATAGTGGTAATAGTGAGGGTACACATACCAAGAGGTCATGGGTTCGATCCTCACTAGATGACAATTCAACACACTTTATATATTTTTGGAAAGACCAAAAATAAGGAGAATAATACTCCTTATTTTGGTCAGTTTGGCAGAAATTAGGAAAGAAAATCTTTCCTAATTGACTCCAAAATTTCGGTCAGTATAAGAAAGAAAGGGAGATTTTTATTCTACCCTAATTCTTTTTCTTGACCTAGCCTCTCCCTCTCATCAGAAAAAACAGAAAACAACTAAAAATTTACAGAAAATTTTAGATCGATTCTAGCACAATCAATAGGGCATATCTCATATCGTCTTGGGTGCAACTGATAGGCGAATATCAATTTTGATATTGTTCTGAGGCCAATTTTGCTAGGACCGAAGGTTAATTCTGAATCCTTTATACTTTGTTTATGTATTTTGTTTATGACCTTTGAGCATCATTGTTAAATTCGTTATAATCCTTCTAAATTAAGGGAAGTATACAGATTATTTCCCACAAGTGGTATCAGAGCAATAGGCCACGATTTTGATTTTGATGATTTTCATAAATTTGTATGTGAACAACGAGGATTTTCGAAAAAAAAAAAAATTAAGGTTTCGAAAATTTTTTGGGTTTGGAATTTTTTTTTTTTGTGCCGAATTGTTTTTTTTCTGCCGTTTTTTTCTTTTAAATTTGATGATATTTTTCCATTTTATTTTTCATATTATTGTTTTTAATCAATTAAAATTATCATATGAACAATTGGTAGTTTTTGATTTAATGTAGATTAAGTTAAAATTAAATGGAATCGTCATGTTTATGATAAAAAGATTGTTTTTGCTATATAGTTTTTGGCATATAAATTAATCATGTTTATTATTTCATATGCTAATCATGTTCTAATAGCAAAGGTTAACAATTTTGTCATCAAATATTGTTTTAGGGCATATTGCCGCAAAAGAAAGAAAAAAAAGGGCAATTAGGGTTCTTGTTTTTTTTAGCCATAATGTTTTTTGGGTTCTGCTACTGTTCACGACAGAATTTAAAAAAAAAAAACATTTTTTGGAAAGTTTTTCCTTTTGTTTTCCTAATTGCCGAAAGAAAAATATTTGGAAAGTTTTTTTTTTTTGTTTTTGTTTTCCTAATTGCCGAATAAAAAAAAGGGGGGGGGGGGGGGTGTTTTTTTTTTTCAGCCGTGTGCAGCTGGATTTTAATAAAAAAAAAAAATTTTGTTGTTTATTTTTCCAGCCGAGTACAATTTAAAAAAAAATTGGTTTTTGTTTTTTTTTTTATTTGGCCAATTAGTTATTGTGAATCGGTTCACAATTTATAGATACCGAGTTATTTTAAAGCAGTTTAAAATTTTGACGGATAGAATTCATATTACAAGTTTAATATGGATTAAGAATGAAATTAATGTGATTAATTGCGGAATTGTCACTTAATTTAATTTAAATAGGTGGTTTGGATAAATTAATCAACATAATTAAGGAATTGTGTCATGTATGTTTAATTTATTTTTAGTTGATGCTTTTAATTTTGTTGAATGAATCGAATGAATGATTTTTATTTACGTATTTAATTTTTGCAATCGGTTGTAATTTGTATTACTTAGTGTGGCCTTAGTCAAATTATGTTTTCGTAATGAAGGAAACATGATTTTTATGTAATTATGAGATCTCGAAGATCCTTTATTTTAGTTTTGAGTTTAGAAATTAGAATGTAATAAATAGGTCAATTATGTAATTTTATTTATTGTAATTTCAAAGAAGACTAAAGATGAAGATTCAAGCTCACTCCCGCTACATGGATCAAGATGGAACATCAAGACAAGCTTCTCGGGTCCAAGGATGGATTCCAAACTTGTATTTATTGTTCATTTTGATAGGATAGGCCACACTAGGACTTTTCTTGTTTTTTTTTACGTTTTTCATTTTATTGCTTTTCATTCACATGTTAGTAATTGCATCATATTCCGCCTAAAACCAAACCACCTACTTCTAAAATGCATGAAAATTGACTCATATAGGTTGTATGTTAGTTTTCATGGACATGCGAGATGTCTGATCTATAAGTCATCACCTTAGTTTATTCATTCTCGCATGCTAGATAATAGTTCACTTAAAATGAATTAAAATAAAGATGATGGGGTCTTCCTCTAAAACGGAAATTGAGATTAGTCTTTATAAGGGCAAACATCTATGAATCCCTTCTTCGTCGGTAGGCCTAATATGACCCCTTCTACGTTGGGTTAGTAGTTGTGTTGACTTAGTTTACCTCAACATCATAGTCCGAAGAGTTTCTCGTGATTATGATGGACTAAAGATAGAATTTACAGAAATTTATCGACCAAGAATTCTAACGGTAGAATTAGCTAAAAGGTTAGCTTATCAATTTGCAGAGAATTGAGTCTTGGGGTCATTTATATAATTCTTGAGGGAGGTCAATTGTATAAATGTTTTGAGTCTTCGCGTTATGACATTAGTTCATTAGACTTAAAATCAAAACGATGCACATACTTATTATTTTATTCTTCTTTCGCAGTGTAGAACACGTTTATTATCGATAATACTGTTACAACAAATGGCTGGAAATAACGCAATCTCAATGCCTAGTGCCACACTAGATCGTTCGTCCTGGCTAAAAATGTTTATGGACCAAATGAATCAGTCCACTCGACTGAAGAATGATGGGTCCAATTTTGAGGACTGGGAGGCGGCACTACGGAATGCGCCATCTGCGATGGTAAGCTCGGGTATTTAATCGAGCCATTACCGGTCAACCCAGGCCCCAATGCAGGAGCGAACGAGTCACTCGCTTATAGTGATTTCGTTATGGAAGCGGGTGCGATAAAGAACGTACTCATCTTTGCAATGGAAACCAATTTGCAGAGATGCTTCATTGCCCAAGATGCAAACAAGATTTTCACCACGCTCACTAACGAGTTCTCAAAGGCACCGAGAATCGTTACATATGAGCATACCTGTCGCTTCTTTGATGCGAAACTCCAGAAGGGCCAACCGGTTAGCCCACACATTCTTCACATGATTGAGAATGTCGAGAAGTCGGAGGCACCTTGAATTGTAAAATCAGTGAGAGCATTGTCATTGACTGAATGCTTCATTCTCTTCACGATGGTTTTGCCCTTTTCAGGGCGAACTACTATATGAATGACTTGAAAAAGAGTCCTCATGAGCTACACTCCCTTCTCGTACAGATCGAGAAGGATATGAAATTGAGTGGGAGCGTGAAGCAGGATGTTCTCACGATTTACAACAAAGGTAAGGGTAAGGGCAAGGCTCATGGCGATCTAGCTGTAGGTAAGCCAAAGTTTAAGAAGCCAGGAAACGGTAAGAGTGGGCCTGGTGAGACTAGTTTCTCACAAGGCAAAGCAAAGAGCAAGGGCGGTGACATAGAGTGCCACCATTGTCACAAGACTGGACATTGGAGGAGGAACTGTCCCGTCTACCGTGAGGACATCAAGGCAGGCCGCGTCGTTCCTATTGGTATGTCATCTTATATTCATATGATTGAGATTAACCATGCAAGTTTCGGAACTTGGGTACTAGATACTGGTTGTGGTTCTCATCTGTGTAATCATTTTCAGGGCCTAAAGAACATCATACCTCTCGAAAAAGGTGATGTGGACCTGCGAGTCGGGAATGGAGCACGAGTTGCTGCTGCCTCGATGGGAACATATGTAATCCAACTCCCTAGTGGTTTTGAGTTATTTTTAAATAACTGTTACTATGTACCCAGTTTATCTAAGAACATTATTTCTATTTCCGCACTTGCTAAAGATGGTTTTGCATTTTCAATAAAGGATAATAGTTGTATTTTCTCTTTTAATGAAATGATTTATGGCAAAGCAGTTTCCATGAATGGAATTTACATCTTAGATCAAACCACGGAAGTATTACACATGAATAATAAGAAATTAAAGGTTGGTGACAAAGATCAAATCTATCTATGGCATTGTCGAATGGGACACATAAATGAGAAACGCGTGAAGAAACTCGTCGATAATGGGACTATTCCCGCATTCGATTTTTCTACATATGGCACGTGTGAATCATGTCTCATTGGCAAGATGACTCGAATTTCCTTCAAAGGTGTTGGAATGCGCGCTAGTGACCTATTAGGACTCATACATACGGACGTATGTGGACCTATGTCAATTACCGCTAGAGATGGCTATAGATATTTTATCACTTTCACGGACGATTTGAGTAGATACGGATATGTCTACTTAATGAAGCATAAAAGTGAGTCCTTTGAGAAATTCAAGGAATACCAGAATAAGGTACAGAACCAACTAGGTTGAAAGATTAAAGCACTCCGTTCAGATCGGGGTGGCGAATATCTTTCAAATGAGTTTGATCAACACCTGAAAGACTGTGGAATCGTTTTGCAGTTAACTCCACCTGGAACACCTCAATTGAATGGTGTGTCCGAACGGAGAAATCGAACCTTACTTGATATGGTTAGATCCATGATGAGTCACACGGTAGTGCCTGATTTATTATGGGGTTATGCTCTTTTGTCAGCCGCTCTTATACTTAACCGAAGTCCGTCTAAAGCTGTCGACAAGACTCCATATAAAATGTGTAAGGGAACGGTCCCCAACTTGTCCTTTATTCGGGTTTGGGGCTACGAGGCTTATGTCAAGTGGCGACACGAGGATAAGCTCGGCCCGCGATCGGTCAAGACATACTTTATAAGTTATCCAAAAGGAACATTTGGTCATTACTTCTATTCGCCTACCGAACATCGAGTTTTTGTTGCGGCTAGTGCGACATTCTTAGAGAAAGAATTTCTCGAGAAAAAGACGAGTAATAGAACCTTCGAGCTGTCGGAGATTCCAGAACCAACAACCGAGAAACAGATGGAGGAAGCTGTACCTCCAACTGATGATACGGTTAATATTTCTGAGGAACCTAGGAGGTCGGGTAGAGACTCTCATCCTCCGGACAGATACATTGGTATGGTCGAGGAGAATGACGTTTTACTTTTGGAAAGTAATGAACCCGCAACCTATAAAGGTGCTATGGCCTGTTCCGACTCAAAGCTATGGCTTGAAGCCATGCAATCCGAGATGGACTCCATGTATGAGAATAATGTATGAGATCTAGTTGATTTACCTAATAAGGTAAAACCTCTACAGTGCAAATGGCTTTACAAAATAAAGCGTTCTGTAGACGCCCAACCAGATATCTATAAGGCACGACTTGTGGCAAAAGGTTTCACTCAAGTGCACGGATTGCATTATGATGAGATTTTTGCACCTGTAGTCATGCTACGTTCCATTCGGATAATCTTAGAGATTGCCGCATTTCATGATTATGAAATTTGGCAAATGGATGTGAAAACCGCCTTCTTAAACGGTTATTTGGAGGAAGAGTTGTACATGGTGCAACCCGAAGGTTTCATAGATCCTGAGCATCCTAAGAAAGTATGCAAGCTTAAGCGTTCCATTTATGGACTTAAGCAAGCTTCTCGGAGTTGGAATCATCGTTTCGACCAAGTGATAAAAGATTATGGTTTCACTCGATCGGTCGAAGAACCATGCTTATATATCAAGTCGAGTGGGAGCAAGATTGTATTCTTGATGTTGTATGTCGATGACATACTCTTGATTGGGAATGACATTCCTCTCCTATCTTCGGTTAAAGAATGGTTGAAGAACCATTTCCAGATGAAAGATCTGGGTGAGGCACAGCGCATTTTGGGAATCCGTATCTACCGAGATAGATCACGACGGACGTTATCACTTAGTCAGGAGTCTTATTTGGATAAGGTTCTTGAAAGATTCAGCATGACCAACTCCAAGAAGGGGAACCTTCCTATGACGACTGGGATGCAGTTGAGTAAGTCTCAGTCACCCACGACGCCTGAAGGGATAGAGCGCATGAGTCATGTTCCTTATGCATCTGCAATAGGATCGATCATGTATGCCATGATATGCACACGTCCAGACGTGGCATATGCATTGAGTATGACGAGTCGGTACCAAAAGACTCCAGGTGAAACACACTGGATAGCAGTCACAAAAATATCCTCAAGTACCTACGGAGGACTAAGGATTGGGTATTGAATTATGGAGGCGATACTAAGCTATGCGCAACCGGTTACGCAGATGCTAGCTTCCAAACGGATCGAGATGATTCAAAATATCAGTCCGGGTACGTCTTCACTCTTAATGGTGCTGCAGTCAGCTGGAAGAGTTCCAAACAGTGTTGTAGCAGATTCTACTCTCGAATCGAGTACTATGCCGCTTCGGAGGCAGCAAAGGAAGCGATATGGATGCGTCATTTCTTACAAGGGCTTTCGGTAGTTCCTAGTTCGAATGACCCGATCACCATCTATTGTGACAATAGAGGTGCCATCTTCCAGGCTAAGGAGCCAAAGTCTAGCAACAAATCTAGATATGTACTTCGGAAGGCTCACCTGATCCGTGATTACGTGGAGCAAGAAGAGATAGTGATTGACAAGATTGCGATGGATGATAACATCGCAGATCCTCTCACCAAACCGTTGAATTATGATAAGCATGAAGGGCATGTTAATTCCATGGGAATTAAACATGTTCCAGGGTTGTAGCACTTGATTATGGATTTGATACATTATCTTTTTCATATACTATTCATAACTTCATCGTTTTATATATAATATTTTGTTTTTCATGTGGATTGTACTGACAACTTTGAACGCCACAAAGTGAACTGAATTACATTATATTTGTTTTGGTCCGTAATCGCCAATTTGAGCTGATAACTCCGGCTATTATATTGTGCAGTCGATTGATGGTGGGTTCAACGAGCCATAAAGTCAAACGGTTGACTGATTGATCACAGATGCGAGATTATGACGATACCTCGTAGGACAACTTTTTTTTTGTGACAACGTAATGGAGTCCTAAATGTTTAAAAACATTCGGTGCCAGGTCGTGGATAGGACATCCATTGTGTTCCTAGAGTCGATTCTTTTGACTATCATCTGTCTCTTGAGATTAAGCGATTTTTGGGTGACTTTGGTTTCTTTCTCACGGTGCCGAATCGGAGGCTAAGTAGATTTTTTCTGGGTCATTTCATACTGTGCTTACATCTGCAGGATTCGAGTTGAGGAAAATATCCAACCCTTATCAGGTATAGTTATTTCTCAGGGCCACTCGAGGAGTTGTAACTGAAATGCATGGCCATGCTCGAATGTTGATTCGTTTATCAGTTAAGTTACTCTCTAGTCGGGGAAACCACTCTTGATATTGATCGCTTGTAAAATACAACCTTTGTGAATTCGGATTTGCAAATTGTTTTACATTGAGTGGGAGAAATTTTATAGGATATGAGAATCGGTTATCGCACATACACTTGTGAGGACAAGTGGGAGTTTGTTGGAGCTTGTGTCCTCCACAAATTAGTGTGATAACATTTGTAAATCTCTTACAGGTTCACAAGGGTATACTTCGTATATTTAATCAGTTGATTAACGTTTACCTGATAACGGTTGGCTTGCTAGAAAGTTTGACGTTATTATCATACAGATGGCGGTGATCAACTGGTCCCTAAAGGTCACACCTATAGGATGTGTTTGAGAAATGTGGTTATAGAAATATAATCATAATAATGCCCAATATGATTTAACAGTTAGTCAATGTGTTGATGAGATAATTATTTAATGAAAATTAAATAATATTAGTTAAGACGAATTAACTGTCAATTCGTAAATTAAATATAATAAGTTATATTTAATTAAATATATGTAATGTTAGATTGGACGAATTAATCTGTTAATTCGTAATTAAATATAATCAGTTATATTTAATATCAACAAGATGAATGTTTTATAGTGGTAATTGTGAGGGTACACATACCAAGAGGTCATGGGTTCGATCCTCACTAGATGACAATTCAACACACTTTATATATTTTTGGAAAGACCAAAAATAAGGAGAATAATACTCCTTATTTCGGTCAGTTTGGCCGAAATTAGGAAAGATTTTTCTTTCCTAATTGACTCCAAAATTTCGGTCAGTATAAGAAAGAAAGGGAGATTTTTATTCTACCCTAATTCTTTTTCTTGACCTAGCCTCTCCCTCTCATCAGAAAAAACACAAAACAACTAAAAATTTACAGAAAATTTTAGATCGATTCTAGCACAATCAATAGGGCATATTTCATATCGTCTTGGGTGCAACTGATAGGCGAATATCAATTTTGATATTGTTCTTAGGCCAATTTTGCTAGGACCGAAGGTTAATTCTGAATCCTTTATACTTTGTTTATGTATTTTGTTTATGACCTTCGATCATCATTGTTAAATTCATTATAATCCTTCTAAATTAAGGGAAGTATACAGATTATTTCCCACAAAGACATCCTAGGCCGCCTCTTTGGACAATTGGCTTCTTCACAGCTGGAGCAATGAACGGCTCTTCCTTCCCCAAACCATTTCCTGCAATATCTAAAACAGAAGAATCTTCCTCCAATTTGCTCCCAATCTGGGGCGTAGGTGTTATGGCAGTAATAGGCATAGGGGCAGGCATGTCAGAAAGCACAAAATAAGATTTTTTCTCAGAAATCGTATTACAAGTAACTGGCCACATATGATCTTTCTTCTTAGCGGTCTGGGCAAAAATAATGGACTGTTTCCCTACTTTAAAGGTCAATGTCCCTGAGCCAACATCTATAACTGCACTAGCAGTGTGCAGAAATGGTCTACCCAAAATGATAGGAATGTGAGCATCCTCGGGTATATCTAGTACAACGAAGTCAACTGGGAAAAAGAACTTTCCTATTTGCACAGGAATATCCTCTAAGACTCCTATAGGCTGGACCACAGATCGATCAACCATCTGTACTGTCATGTTAGTAACTGCAAACCTAGTCAATTTTAATTTCTTAGCAAGACTCAAAGGCATAACACTAATACAGACCCCTAGGTCACACAAGGCCTTCTCAATAGAAAAGGTGCCAATATTACATGGGACTGAAAAACTACCTGGGTCTTCTAGCTTATGAGGTGCAGTATGAGTTAAATAAGAACATGACTCCTCAGTTAGTGAGACAGATTGCACAGTATCAAGTGACTTCTTTTTAGACAAAAGCTGCTTCATAAATTTCGTGTAAGCAGGCACTTGATTAACTAATTCAAGGAAAGGAACTTGCACATTTAAACTACGAACAACATTTTAAAATTTGTTAAACGATACCCGTTCCTTTGTCGGCACCAATCTCTCTGGATAAGGGGCTGTAAGAAGCAACTTAGCCCTCTCCCCTAGGTCTCTCATACCGACATCAGTGGACTTGGGCTGAAAATACACTACCTTGTCCTGGTTGTAGCTCGAACCCTCTTCAGATCGTTTCAAGAATGAACCATTAATCGTCATTGGGTCATACTTTGGAACCAGGACAGACCCATCAGCATTTGGATCTTGCCTTAATAATTTCGGAGTCGTCTTACCCTGAAACAAGTGGTCCCTCAAGTTATCTGGCATTGGATGATGAAAAGGTTCACGATCAGCAGCGTTTTCAGTCGATCGACCATGTTGGTCAGTCGATCGACTGACCTTCTCAGAACCAGAAGCTGTACTGTTTCGGGGACAAATCGACCGGACTTTGGAACCGGGACATACCCATCAGCATTTGGATCTTGCCTTAATAATTTCGGAGTCGTCGTAGCCCGAAACAAGTGGTCCCTCAAGTTATCTGGCATTGGAGGACGAAAAGGTTCACGATCATGATGTTTTGATCGATCGACCATGTTGGTCGATCGATCGTGACCTTCTGAAAAGAAGTTATCTTTGTTTGTGGGTGGTCGTCGGCCAAGGTATGTCGATCGATCGATCGATATACTGCTGATCGTCTTTTTCTTGCTACTGTTCGCCACGGCCTTCTCTTGCTCGGTTCCGCCTCATCTTTTTCAGTGACATCTTCGACCATAGCGGGCCAATCAAGGGTAGACCCACTCCTCAAAGTGATAGCATTTAGGGTCTCTTTTTGATCCAGCTGCGACGGTAATTGCCCCGGAGCTCGAGTTGCATTTTTGCTTGCCAGTTGGGCAATTTGACTCTCCAACATTTTTGTAGAAGTCTCTCTAGCTTGAGACTCCTTTTGCAGCAAACCCGACAGATTTTGAACCATGTTTTTTAACTCAGAAATGTCAGAATTTTGAAATTGCTGCTGCTGAGGCACATAAGGAGGCTTTTAAAACTGTTGTTGCTTATGAGGGGGCACATAGCTTTGCTGCTGCTGCTGTGCAATGGGATTAAGGACATTCTGGTTAGTCCACCTCAAATTGGGGTGGACATTGGAGGGATCGGGATAAGTACTAGTCTGCCTATAATGTTGAAAGGCAGCACATGTTTCATTCGAACAAGGACAACACTCCGAAATATGTCCCTCTGCTCCACATCTTTTGCATGTAAAGGGACCATCTGAAACTGCATTAACTTTATAAATCCCTCCTTTTTGGGATCCCCCAAAATCTATCTTGTCGAATCTCGCAGTAAGGGATTCTATTGCAACTACAGCAGGAGATTCAGCCGATCTTCTCTGATTTCCTCTAGAATTCCCATGCTCAGCTTTATGGATGGCTATGTCATCAATGATTTTCCACCCCTTTGTCTCACCACTATTTCCTTGAAATCTCCCATTAGCTGCAGCATCTAGGATAGCTCTTTGATCTTCATAAAGACCATTTTAGAATTGGTTGCACAGAAACCACTTCTCAAACCCATGGTGCGGAATGGTTCACACTAGTCTTTTGAAACGGACCCATGCCTCATGAAAATCTTCATCAGTACCCTGTTTAAAGCTCGTGATCTGAGCCTTAATCGTATTGGTCTTCGAGGCAGAGAAATATTTCTTGTAAAATGCTAGGGCCAGCGAATTCCAATCAGTAATCCCGTTAGCAGTTCGATCCAAATCTCGGTACCATTCCCGTGCAGCATCACGAAGCGAGAATATGAACATCGTCTCCTTTACCTAGTCCTGGGTCACACTTGCTGGTGGGAGTATGGAGCAGCAGTAGTCAATAAATGTCTCCATATGTTTAGCTGCACCTTCATTTGCAGCTCCCCCAAATTGGTTTCTCTCAACCAAGTTAATATAAGACGGTTTTGGCTCAAATTTCCTTTCCATCCCGGCTGGCAATGCAAATCCCTTACAGAGATTCTCAGCTTTTGGCTCGGAGTGACTGGCTATACTTGCTTCTTCAGCCATATCTGGAGATGTAACGGTCTCGGCTGAGGAAGTAGAAACAGGAGATGAAGGTGGATCCTCCTGAAATAGCTCGTTCTCGTAGTAACTGGACAAAGTACTCAACTCTTCCTCTGTCGGCAATACTCTAGATGATCGTCTCAACTCACGCAAAGTCCTTTCGATCTCAGGATCTAATGGTCTTAATTCACCAGCCTGTGACCTGCGCATAAGAAGAAACTACAAGTAGAATATGAGAAAAGTTTAAGGAACAGATGTTCCTTAAACTAAGAAAAAGACTAAAATAAAAACAACTAAAAATTTAAACAATTGCCTCCCCGACAACGGCGCCAAAATTTGATACCGTCGTAGAATACCAAAGATAAATTTATAAATCCGAACTACTATTATAGCTAGCGGCAGTCAGGGTCGAACCACGGAGAGGCGATACAATTAATAGTTGTCTAATCCTAGTCTAAGGTAACAGTTTTGAGGGGGTTTGATTTGAATGGTTCTATAACTAAAGGCAATTAAATTCAAAATAAACTAAAGCAAGTAAACGAGTAATTAAAGAAATAAGAGGAAAATAAATATTAAAAGAGTGCCAAGATGGTCGGTTCACTATAGTTTCGGCGGCAGTACCCTAGGTAAGTCTGAAACAATCACGTAAGACGGGAAAATAAGAGGTCCTCTCGGTCCACTCTTAACATGTAGCATCTTTTGATCTAGCTACGGGTCCCTAATATCACTAATGCTGACTCTCGTCCTGAAAAGTGATTTACAAGTCTAAATTAACTTATCTCTCGATCTTATTAATTTAGTCGTCTTAATTAAGTAGTCTATCTCCCTCCCCTATCTTTCGATCTTATCGGGTCGGTCAATTCCTAAGCATTCAACTAGTCGCGTGCACTCGATTCGTCAAATATAGCAATTAAATTAATTAAGTCGAAGGTATTCTCACGTGAGACGGCCGATCGACCAGGTAAGCCAGTCGATCGACCATGGCGCGATTTAGGTCTTCCTATTTTACGCCGCCTACACTACAGATCCCCTACATCTTAGCACGATAGGTTTAGCTACTCATGATGAAAGTTATAAAAGCAATAAAATTAACTAGTAAAGCAAACGAATTCATACTTAAATTAACTAAATAAATAACTAACATGAAACGATAATTCGGCTTTGGGAGATCTAAACTAGCAAGTCTAACTACGGAGGAATTTAAAAGCAATAAACTGAACAAAGAACAGAAGAATACCGTAAGAAGAATTGCAGAGGAAAGAACCAAAGCTTAATGTGAAAGGTAAATTTTATTGACGAAAACTAAACTAAACTAATGAATATTGAATTGTATGTTAAGAACTCAATGATAAAAACTGGATGATAGATGCTGAGGAGGAGTTACGTTATATAGAAACTATCACATAACCTAATCCTCATAACCTAATTACAATGGGCTTCTAACTTCTCGTATTTTAATTCCCGTCAGATTATCGGTTTGGTCGATCGACCAATGGGACCGGTCGATCGACTGAAATGTACTGAACATTAGCTTCTGTAAGTCGTGCTCTGGTCGATCGACTGAAAACACCAGTCTATCGACTACTGTAACAGGTAATTGGCTCCAAAAGCTTCGTAAATTCGTCTTTCGGGCCTCGATACGCGCACCAAGTTCGCTTCCCGAGTCTTTACTCTATGTCAAATGCAATGCTAAGTACTCGGGGGCGGAATCGGCTTGATTTCCGCTGGATTCTTCACATTTCTGCAGTATTATACAAAAACAGAAAAGTAGACGGAAATAGGGGAAATAGTAGCTTAAACTACACAAATGAGATCTGAAATGCGTGTAAAATAGGATGTAAAACATCATATTTAGGACACGCATAACTATTTTTGAGAAATCTTTTATGAAACGGCGATAGAAACTCGCGTGACCGAGATAACTTCTCACCCCTCTAACATTCACGGGGGGTGGGAGTTTCTCTATCACCTCAACCTTAGCTTTATTGACCTCGATGCCCTTTTCCGAGATTAAATGACCCAAAACAATTCCTTCATTGACCATGAAGTGACACTTTTCCCAATTTAAAACAAGACTAACATGTTCACACTTTTGCAATACAAGGGAGAGATTATGCAAACATGAGTCAAAGTATTTTCCATTAACGCTAAAATCATCCATAAAAACTTCCATTATGGTCTCTAGGTAATCGGAGAAGACACTCATCATGCATCTTTGTAAAGTGGCGGGGGCATTACACAAGCCAAAAGGCATCCTCCTATATGCAAAAGTACCATAAGGGCATGTGAAGGTGGTCTTGTGTTGGTCATCCGGGTGTATAGGGATCTGAAAGAATCCCGAATACCCATCAAGGTAGCAAACGAACTTGTTGGAGGCTAACCTCTGAAGCATTTGGTCAATGAATGGTAGGGGCAAATGATCCTTTCTTGTTGCGGAATTCAATTTTCGATAGTCAATACACATACACCAACCGGTGATCTTCCTTATGGGTATTAGCTCATTCTTTTCATTTGTCACAACCGTGGTACCTCCTTTCTTAGGTACCACTTGAACGGGGCTAACCCACAAAGAGCCCGATATGGGATATATGATTCCCGCATCGAGTAATTTCATAGCCTCTCCTTTGACAACTTCTTGCATGTGGGGGTTTAATCTCCTTTGAGATTGAATGGCAGGTCTATGGTCCTCCTCTAGATGAATTCTATGCATACAAAAGTTGGGACTTATCCCCTTAAGGTCATCTAGACTATAACCTATAGCCTTTTCATGTTGCTTCAACACATCAAGCAATTTTCCCAATTGGTTTTCATCAAGTTTGTCATTAACAATCACGGATTTGGTCTTAGATTCATCAAGAAAAGCATATTTAAAATTTGGGGGAAGGGGTTTTAAAGTTTGAATTTGTACCTCACTTTCCTCCTTTGAAGGTTCATTGAGAACTTGCTCTATTTCCATTAGACACTCCATTCTCATGGCATGTTCAACTTGTTCTTCAAGCTCATCAATCTCGTCATACTCAAATTCCATGACAAATTCTTCTTGCTCTTCGACATGTAAGATGTCTTCTAGGATTGATTGCTCATGTTCTATAGGTCTATATGCTTCCACAAGGATGTTATGTACTAATTCAGATTGCTCATAAGTAAGTTCTTTATTAGCTAGAGCGGCCTCAAAAAGATCTACCTCTAACTCCCAATGCATATTTTTGGCCTCACTTGTTTCCAAGGCTTCCAATGCTTACATGGGGTCTTTGAAGAAAGGTATACTTAAGTGTTCCTCAACAAAACAATTTATAATATCCATCTTGCAAAATATCGATCAACTTCAAAACAATTAGAACAAACCTTGAGGTGTTTTACTTCCCCAAGGCAAAGAAAGACACAACTAATAACCATCTAAGAAAATCAAATCAAGTTAACACCGTCTCCGGCAACGACGCCATTTTTGGTCGGACTCACTTGGAGCTTTAATTTTCGGTTACTTGTCGTTAAGAGCACCTAGACCAAAACAATATTTATAACTTCACAAACAACTCTACTATTAGTAAAGAAGCAAGTAAAGGTCGGATCCCAAGGGACGGGTATTGATGTAGGATTTTCGATTGCAAGTAGCGGTGTCTAGGGGTGTCACGATTTGGGGTTGAGATGAGAAGATCACTAAACTAAATAGCAATAAAAGTAAACAAGCAAGATGATTAAAATGAGATGTAAACAAATGATAAAAAGCACTAGGGTGTCATGGGGTCATAGGGGATTCATTGGAATTGATCATAGAAACATATTCTCAAATTATAAGCAAGCAATTATTGTTGTGATGGATATAGTTGGTTTATATCTTACAATCCTAGGAAGGTTTGGGTCCCGGAGCCGAATCGATTAGATTGTACAACACCTACAAGTCGACTTAATCCTCCCTACTCAACTTTATGCATGGTCTAATAAGACTCGAGTTGGTTTATATCTTACAAGTCTCAATGAAAAGGTAAGTGATGGGTAAAAAATGCAAGGATTCATAGGCTCGCATTTCATCAAACATAACATGTGCATAAGTTGAGATCACAACAAGCAAGCAAATAAATTATGAAAACATATTAAATTAAGCATGAATCATTCCCCATGTTGGTTTCCCCTAATTACCCATTAACCCTAGTTAAGGAAACTACTCACTCATTATCAAGTTTAGCATATTAACAAGGTTGTCAATCACAGTAACAAAGCAAAACATTATGAATAAATGAAGATGATTAACAATAATTAAAAAGGGATTAAGAGAATTATACCTACTAATGATTCAAAAATAAAGCAAAGAATAATAGAAGTACTTGATGAATGATTGGAAGGTTGTCAATCTCCCAATAATAACCCAAATAAACTTCAATTACCCAAAATAAAAGATGAACAAAAGAAAAATTAAGGAAATGAGATTTGTATTAATATTTGATTAGAAGTTGATTACAAGATTAAGAAGAGATTAGAATGATATAAACTACACTAAAGATTGATAAGAAGAAGATGATTCATCTAATTAGACTAATGGGGTATTTATAGTGGGGATTAGGTACACAAATTAGGGTTTACTAAGGGCTTAAATGACGATTAAGTCCTTGAGGAATCGCTCCTCTCAGAAAAGATGCGAGGCTCCGTTTTGCCGGTCTTTCATAAATATGCGCATCTTTCATGGAGGGAAGAAAAGGTCGTGGGGGCCTGTAAGAGAATCCAGGCGTCCAAGTTGTCGGGACGGGCGGATTTCTGTGTCTCTGGACGGGCGTCTTGATGGCTGGACGAGCGGATTGTGGTAAGGTTGGACGCGCGTCTTGATGGCAAAGACGCTCAGATTCCTCCAGTCTTGGACGGGCTTCTTGCCTAGTTGGACGGGCGGATTGTGTTCCAGCCTTCTTTTCTTCTTTTCTTCTTCCAATAATCCTCCGGGATTTAGTCGGGGATGCAAGGATTTCTTCACCATTGCCCATCTATTATAATATGTACAAAAACCTTATAGTCTTGTCTTATCTTTGATGCTTGGTCATTAGATTCGATCAATTTAGCTTTATTTTGCCATGAAAATGCAAGGTTTGCACTCCTCTTCCAACAAGGAAGCACAACTTCGAAGAATATGCAAAACAAAGGACTAAAGATAGTAAATGACCCAAATATGCACTAAAAAGCATAGGAACGAGGATAATTCGGGGACTAAATATGCTCAAATAATGGTCACATCAATGATTATCTTCAAGCAGAGGTCGAGCGTCCCCTTCCCAGGACTTGCAAGGCTTTGGACGTAAATTAAAGGGTCTAATCGTCTTTTAAGCCCTTAGTTAACCTAATCCTTGTATCACTATATATACTCTCTTTGCAATAAATTGAGGGTTAAGCCCTCTTAGGGTAGAAAACGTTCCCTTAGTTTAGATTAAGCTCTCATTAGGAGTAGATTAGAATATATTAGCTTTTAATCTTTCCACAAAATTGCACTTTAATATTTCCTTAATTATTGTTGAAGAATTCTTAGATCTTGTTGGGTAATTGAAGATTATTGGGTTATTTTTTGGAGAATTGACAACTCTTCATCAATCAATCAAGTTCTCTTCTTAAGATTGGTATAATTTCTTTACTCTTACTTAATTATTGCTTATTGCTTTACTCTTCCATCATGTTTATAATTGTTAAGATGATTGACACCATTGATGACATGTTTTCCATGATAATGAGTGAGTAGTTCCCTAACTACGGATTAGTGGGGGATTAGGGAAGTAATTATGGGATAAATATATGCTTAATAAGCTCATATGAATGCTTGCTTATTGTACTTTCAACTTATGCACATGTTCTGTTTGATGAAATGCTTGATTGACAACCTAACATGGTTTACTTACCCTTTCAACAAGACTTGTAAGACATAATCCAACTCAAGGCTTGTTAGACCATGGATATAGTTGAATAGGAAGAATTAAGTCGACTCGTAGGTGTTGTAAAGTTTCGACCGACTCGGCTCCGAGACCCAAAACTTCCTAGGAATTGTAAGATATAAACTAACTCGATTCCAACAATAATAATTGCTTGTATATATATGATTCATTTATGCTTTTTCACCATGATTCCCCTATGATCCCATGATTCCCTAGTATTGTTAATAATTTGCTCACATCTTTGTTTTTATTGCTTGTGTTACCTTTCATTGCTTGTTATTGTTTTCATTAGTTTAGAATCATCAACCCCAACCAATTGTGACACTAGCACAAATTGAAATAGATAGACTTAGAACCCAAAACACACCGTCCCGTGGATCGACCTTGACTTAACCGCTATCTAGTTGTTTGTTGTGATTATAAATGTGTTTGATTGAGGGAACAACGACTCGCTCACCATCAAAATGGCACAGTTGCCGGCGAACGGTGTTTTGTGAATAAGTTCTTGTTTGTTTGTCTATTTTAATTTTGCTTTAACCTTGAGGAACTTATTCCTCAAGGTCGTTCTTACCATTTTTGTATAGTTTACTTGGTTGTAGTTGTGTAGATACCCAGTATCTGCACCTCCCAAAAACCACCCGATGTTGATCGGACTATAACGTGTTTTTGATATGCGTGCGTAGATTGGCTATACATGAGACGGTTTAATGCACTACTCGGATATGAAAAATGATTTCAAAAGTTTTCTAACTTCATTTGCATTAAAATAACACTATTTGGAGTTAAAACCATCTTCGGACACAAAACCGACTCAGAAACCCGCAACTCGAGTCAACCTAAGTCTACCCAAATCTTGAATGTCAAAAATAATGCCATGAATGTGTTCATCATGTCATTTCCATTAAAATGACCCTATTTAGAGTCTAACCCGACACCGAGCCAAAAATCGACTCGTAATTCAAATCCCGACTCATACGGGTCAAACCCGAGTCAAAGACACAAAATACCTACCCCAAATATCACCCAAGAGGAAGCTTACACGGCTAAGCAAACCTCAAAGATCACAAATCACAACCAACAAAACATTGGTTAGAACAAATGCAAAATCCTAATTTGCGAAAGGGACAATACACTCACTTGTATCACGAGGTAGCTCGCGCCTCTTTAGGCTGTCTGCTTAGCCTCCAAGCAAACACAACCGACCTACCATCCCACATTTCTCTACAAATACCCACCATCACACACCATAATCTTCACGCAAGAGTCCGCCCCCTCCTTCTCCCTTAAACTTCTAGACCCGACTTCCTAAGTCACAAAATCCACACGTGTTTACGACCTACCGATCGTAAACACAAGCCTTACACATTTTGTTTGGTACCGTCGCCGTGCATTCGACCGACCCATTGGACCAACTCAACTCATTAATCAACATGTTTTAATTAACATATTTTCAACTCATTTTCAAAACAAAATCCTTTTTTAAGGCACTCTTTTAAACTTCTTTCATCGCGAGTAGTTACAACGAGAAAACCGTCTCTAAAGTCGTCTACCACGCAAACATCAAAATACGTAAGTTTGAGGGTGTAAATATCTCACTTTAATTCATGTCTTTACTGTTTTGATGAGGTTATCATCATGAAAAATGCATAACACGATTCAAATGTAGGTTAGACGAGACAAAACCGAGTTTTGGCCTGAGACAGAAGCTCCCTGCTATGCAGGGAAGCTCGCGCCCCTTGTGGGTGTCCAGGTTATATTCAAATGTGTTTGAGTTCGTCTTTCCTCCAACACTTGCTTTTATTTTTACTTCTTTCCTTTTACGGTTTATACCATTTTAATTCATTTTTATGACAAACTTTTTAACCATAAATTATAATCACCCTTGGTTCCACATACCATGACAGTTGAATCCGTGACTCGGTGATATTAATTGGTTAATTACATTTTAAAGGAAATTCTTTTCTTTTATTTACCATTTTAATTCATTTTTATGATTAACATATTTTGACCATTACAAAAATCATCCTTGGTTCTATATACCATGACGGTTTACTCTGTGACCCGATGATATTATTGGTTGATTACATTTAATGGGTATTTTAACACCCTTTTCTTTTATTTACCATTTTTCTCATTTATTTACATTTGCAAACATATTAGTCATAATTCATAATCATCCTTGGTTCTTTATACCATGTCGGTTTAATCCGAATACGATGACAAACATGACTAATTACAAATAATGAACTTAAAATAATTAGTTCAAATCAAACATTTTCCTTTTACACATTTGATTATGTTTTTCAAACTTGCAAAAACGATAACGAATATTACTAACATAATAGTAATTATTCCGAGTCATGCAAATCACACTTGCAAATCATTAATAATAAAAAACGGTTTTAAGCAACCTTTTAAACAACCAGGAGACGCCCCTTGGATCGGTTCATGGCTCGCGCCCCAAGGCAGTGTTTGTTTTCATATTTTAAAACCTAGGCAGAGCCCCTTACCTCGCCAATAGGCTCGCGCCCCAATGGAGCTGCCTGGCATTGTTCTGCCTCGTTTTTAGCACTTGTCTAGGACGATCCCGATTACGGTTAACCCGTATACATGACGGATTAGATTGACAAATTTGCGTTTTTACACTTTGTCATTTTATACCTTTTTTTCAAATAAATGGATCGTGTTAAGCATCATAATCCGAATTTGGTAAATGGATGTTTAATTTCCGTCTCACATGCAAATCAATCTAAATCCAACTTTGACACCAATTTCTTGGTACATGCATAAGCAACCGACTTAGGAAATACTAACATGTTAGGTTAAGACTTTTGGATGTGCATTCATGCATTTTCACCGTTTTATCAACTTTTGCACTTAAACAACCACGATCGATCAGTAGAGGCTGCTAATGCAGGCGGGATTTGGTTTCCGATTAAAGGGCTTCCTAATACGTACCCTCAACCCTTACTCAGAACCTTTGGATAGTGGATGGCTTTATCCAAGGCGTACGGGAGTCATTTTAGGCATAGAATGCTAAAAGGGGGACGAGTTCTTATCTTTAGTACGTATGTCAAACACTGCTTTGTGCTTCGTTCGACCGAGGTATAAAGTGGATTTCGAACGGGTTCCAGGCATCCCATAATTGCTTGGTGGCGACTCCGAACATCTCTGCATCGTTTCGAGACCTTTACCGAGACGAAACTGACCGATCTAAAACGATCCGGTTGAAAGTATTTTTACGCCGCCGACTATGGCTTTCTAGACCGCTGCATGTGCACAGATTGGCTTGGCGTGCAGGTGGATCGTGACCGTAGATCCGTAGGTGGCTCAAATCCACAGACCAGCCTGTGGCTCATGTCCACAGATTGGGGACTCCGCTGGGGAGAACTAGGACACTTACGTCTTTGTGATCCCTAGATGGTGAGACTCGAACGAGGTCTTGGTTGGAATGCATTAATTGATATTACGGTCTTGGTCTGGTTCGTTGTCCGGGCCCACAATCTAACCCTTTATCGACCAATTGGCTCGTCTCGTCGGCGTGAGTTTTTTCATCCCCGCGTTTCGAATCCCGATTGAGTCAAGCATATCGTTGACGTTACACATTTCTGTTTCGTCAAAGAGCTTTCATCACTTTCGAGCACGAGGCTAGGACACCCTCCTTACACATTTTGTTTGGATTGGTATCTCTCTCGAAAATCGGGGTTTGATTGCTTGGTGTGTAACCCACCCTTTTAAGCCAAAACCCGTGTCAGCATTATGCATAATATAATGAAACTGCGAGGGCTTATGTGTTACGTGATCATAAGTCCTTCCGTGTCATTTTCAAACTTTCAAAAATACCTTTTTGCGCCGTTATAATGGCCGTTTCAGACCTCGGTCTTTCGCAGACAGTCGCATTTTAACACGCCTTTTTAGGCCGTCGTAATGACGATTGTAAAACCCGATTTTCGAGAACCATTTCAACACGCCTTTCTAGGCCATCGTAATGACAATTTTAAAACTCGGCTTTTACAACCGTTTCAAAACACCCTTTTGCGCCGTTATAATGGCCATTTCAAAACTCGGTCTTCCGCCGACCGTTGCACACCTTTTTAGGCCGTCGTAATGACAATTGCAAAACCCGTTTTTTTTACAACTATTTCAAAGCACCTTTTTATGCCGTTATAATGGCCACTTCAAAACCCGGTTTTTATAACCATTTCAATCACTTTCTCATACCGTTGCAATGACGATTTCAAACCTCGGTTTCCACAAACCGTTTCAAAATACCTTTTTATGTCGTCATAATGGTCGTTTCAAACCTCGGTCTATCGCCGACTGTTGCATTCCCAAAGCGCCTTTTTACGCCGTCATAATGACAAATTCTACCCTCGAATTTTCAAAATTCGAAATCAATTTTTAAACAAAATCTTTTTTCAAACCGTCGTAATGACGATTTCAACTCGTGGAACTTTCCAAATTTCAAATCTCGTTTTCGAAATCAAATTTGGCTTTACTAAGCCGTCGTAATGACGATTTCAATTCTCACAATTTTTGAATTGCATACCGCCTTTCAATGGTTAAAACGGTTTCTAACCCGTCGTAATGACGAACTCAATCCTCATACTTTCCAATTTCAAATCATTTGAAAACGAATTTAACCATTTTCAAATTTCAATTTAAAAATCAAATATTTGAAAACGAATTTAACTGTTTTCAGATTTTAAATCAAATTTCAAATCTTTGAAAACAAATTTAACCGTTTTCAGATTTCAAATCAAATTTCAAATCTTTGAAAAAAATCTAACCATTTTCAAATTTCAAATCCAACTCCAAATCATTTGAAAACAAATTTAACCGTTTTCAAATTTTAAATTCAATTTCAAATCTTTGAAAACAAATCTAATCGTTTTCAAATTTCAATCCAAAATCAAATCTTTGAAAACAAATTTAACCGTTTTCAAATTTCAATCCAATTTCAAATCATTTGAAAACAAATTTAACCGTTTTCAAATTTCAATTCCGAAATTAAATCTTTGAAAACAAATTTAACTGTTTTCAAATTTTAAATCAAAACTTAATCTTTGAAAACAAATTTAACCGTTTTCAAATTTTCAAATCCAATTTTAAATCCTTTGAAAACAAATTTAACCGTTTTCATGGCCATTATGATGACGATTCCAAATTCTTCAACCAACAATTTTCAAATCGTGATTCCGAATTTCAAAAACCGTCTTCGGAAACAATACATTGTTTTCAGAGCCGCCGCAATCTCAACTTAAAACGTCTTTTGAAAACAAACCTGAGACAACTGATCGGTCCGTTTCGTGTTCACAATTAAATAGATGTGGTCGTTGGGTCACGTCCGAATCAAAACACAATTTATAGCTTCACAAACAACTCTACAATTAGTAAAGAGGCAAGTAAAGGCCGGATCCCAAGGGACGGGAATTGAGATGAGATTTCTATTGAAACTAGTGGTGTCTTAGGGGTGTCACAATTTGGGTTGATGTAGAAGGTCACTAAACTAAATAGTAATGGAAATAAACAAGCAAGATGAATTGAAAGGGTTGTAAACAATTGATAAAAAGCACTAGGGTGTCATAGGGTCATAGGGGATTCATGGGAATTGATCATACAAACACGTTCTCAAATTATAAGCAAGAAATTATTGTTGTGATGGATTGAGTTGGGTTATAACTTACAATCCTAGGAAAGTTTGGGTCCCGGAGCCGAATCGATTAGATTGTACAACACCTACAAGTCGACTTAGTCTTCCCTACTCAACAACATGCATGGTCTAATGAGACTCGAGTTGGTTTATGTCTTACAAGTCTCATTGAAAAGATAGGAGATGGTGGTAAATGCAAGGATTCTTAGGCTTAGCATTTCATCAAACATAACATGTGCATGAGTTGAGATCAAAACAAGCAAGCAAATAAACCATGAAAGCATATTAATTTAAGCATGAATCATTCCCCATGTTGGTTTCCCCTAATCACCCATTAACCCTAGCTAAGAGACTACTCACTCATTATCATGTTGATCATGCTAGCAAGGTTGTCAATCATACCAACAAAATAAAACATGATGAATAAATGAAAGTAATTAACGATAATTAAAGAGGGATTAAGAGAATTATACCTACTAATGATTCCAATAATAAAGCAAAGATAAAAGAAGTACTTGATGCTTGATTGAGAGGTTGTCAATCTCCAAATAATAACCCAAATAATCTTCAATTACCCAAAATAAAGGATGAACAAAAGAGAGATTAAGGAAATAAAACTTGTATTAGAACTTGATTAATTGTTGATTACAATACTAAAGAGAGATTTGATTGATATTAACTACTCTAATTATTGATAAGAAGAACATGCTCTTCTAATTAGACTAATGGGGTATTTATAGTGGAAATTAGGGGGATGCATTAGGGTTAACTAAGGGCTAAACTAGTAATTACACTTTTTAGATTGAGCAGGGAGGAGCCGGTATTTTTCGAAGGAAGGGCTTCTTTCTTTGTAGCTTGGAGAAGACGAAATTGCGCTGTACAGGAATCCGTGCGTTTTGGAGTCGGGACGGGCGTATTCTGGCGGTGGAACACGGGCGTCTTCAGGTGAATCCGGGCGGATTCTGGTGGCTGAAAACCCGAGCGTCTTAGGGAGAAAACGCACGGATTGTGCTTGAGGAGGACGGACGGATTGTGGGGAAACCGCACGGATTGTGCCTCAGCAACATTTCTTCTTCTTTTCTTCCCTTTTCTTCATAAATTCCTTGGGGATTTCCTTGGGGACTTAAGGATCCTTTCTCAACATTGCTCATCTACTATAATATGTACAAAGGCCTTCTAATCTTGTCTCTCCTTGATGCTTGGTCATTGAATTCGATCAATTTAGTCTCGTTTTGCCATGAAAATGCAAGATTTGCACTCCTTTCCTACCAAGGGATCAAATCTCAAAGAATATGCAAAACAAAGAACTAAAGACAATAAATGACCCAAATATGCACTAAAAAGCATGGGAACAAGGCTAATTCGAGGGCTAAATATGCGCTAATTATGGTCACATCAAATATCCCCAAACCGAACCTTTGCTCGTCCCAAGTAAAGAGGTGACAAAGACTAGGACCATTATTTAAACTAACCTAATAACATAGCCGATATGAGACAATTAGCGGGTCTCACTCCGCCCCTTCAACTCACAACAAGGCAACCATGAGGTAGGATGCCTTCTTGCAAGGCAAGGTGGGTCTTGCCAAAATGGCGACACATCCAAACATTAAGCACACAATATCAAATAATGGATGCATCTACAAAAGGAATAGCCACTTCCTCATCAAGTGGAGGAGGCAACCAAGAGAGAACAAATTTAAGAGCATGTAATCCTTTACAAATACTAGTTCAACAAATTACTAAGGCTAAGAGGATGGCACTAAATCACCTCCAAATGGTGTTAAACTAGACTACTTTCGCCCTCAATTTCCAAATGTTTTCGTTAAGAGCGATCGGATGGTGGTGGAATGATGATCCCTATGATTCTAGTAGCATATGACATGACAAGTCTCGAATTCTCTACAAAAGTAAAGGTCATGGATCGTCCCAAGCTCGACAAAGTGGCTTGACAAAAAGGCTTTTTGGGAATGAAATGCTCAAATCTTTATACACAACGGGTGGATATGACTAGTATTCAAAATTGTCCTCATTTCACTTTCATATTTCAAAAATTTAAGATGGGGTTTGTCCCTTCCGGGCTAGTGTCCTTTGCTTTCGCCAATCGCTTATTAGGCAACCGGTTAACCTCTATACAATAGCTTTTCGAGGTGATAGTCACTCTGTCTCTGGGCGGCCGAATTCACAACCGTGTGGGGGCCCAATTCAATGGATCCCGCTCCAAAGCACATCGAAGTGGTACGCCTCCATCAAAACAATTAAATTTCTCAACATTCAACAATTTATAACTTTTGAGGTTTCCTTGGCATTAAACTACTTCCACATGACAAAATTCTTTGAAATGAGCACTTCAAGCTTATTGATAGAAAATATTTTTAGGTTGCCTTACCACAAGGTCAATCAAGGTCACCTAGACAAGTTAACCAAGTCCACATCGCATCACGGGGTTGGATAGGTGACTCACATGCAAACCCTTGACTAGGCTTTGGGCCATGGGTCAAAAGACACTAGTATGACACTATCTAGGGTGTTTTACAACCATTCTAGTAGGCAAAGTATTAAGTTGAAAAAGTATTTGTAATGGCTTAGTTGCTCTTGTCAAAGTTCTCAATTAGGCACTTTTCAAAATATTTTATCTAAATGCAACTACATGCAATGATGCAACTAATATACACATCCTAATGCAAGTGATTCTATCAACTAATATGACATATAAACTAAATGCAAGTCCTAAATTCACATTGTTATACCGCATCAATCAAAATAAAGCCACATAGTCATTAACATAAAGAGGAAAAAGGAGATTGGAAAGATCATACCATGCGGTCTTCATGATCCTCATGTCTCGGATGTGGCGTAGTCAATCAATGTGAACAAGGATAGAACAAACACAATATATACAATATATACAATATAACTACACTACAAAAGGAATAAACATGTTTTTGGGTTTTTCAATTTTTCAAATTTTTATGTATTTTCAAAAATTTTCAAATTTTCAATTTTTTTTTTTGGATTTTTGAATAAAAGTTAAGTTAGAATTCCCCATCCCCACACTAATATGGGCATTGTCCTCAATGGCCAAAATGATGGGAAATTATGCAAACATGATGCATGATTTCTACACTAAATGTAATCTACACTAGTCTACACTACATGATGCATGGTTTTTATTTATGACGGAGAGGATAATTTAGATTACCTCCCGTTGTGTATGCATTAACTTCCCCAAACCGAGTTAGACACTATTGCTAATGTCCAAGGATGGGTGTAGTTCATGCACACACTATGCAATGCATGAAACTAATTTGTCATTTTGGATTTTGAAAGTGGGAACAAAAGAATGAGAACACCTCAAAAAGTACCGAGGTGCGAGTCCTCAATGGTGCTAGGACTACGCCAACAATGATCAAGAAAAATAAATAAATAGAACAAAGAGAGAAATAGACAAACCTTGAGAGGGTAGGAGTCTCCAAAGCTTGCTAATCTTCCATCATATCATCACTATCATCATCTTCCTCATTAGAAGTGGTCTCATTGCCACTTCCCTCTTCACTTGCTTCTTCACCTTCTTCTTCACCTTGCTAATCATCCTCTTCTCCTTCTTCACTAGCTTATTCATCAATGTTATCATCAACTTCTTCATTACCAACAACCTCATTGTCACCCGGAACAACCCTAGATGCACTCGGAAATAGGACTCCCTTATCTGCCCAACTAGGCAAAGGACATGATGGGTCAAGTAGTCCTTGCCTAGCTAAGTGTAAGAGGGGTGGATATTGAGCTAAGTAAGCATTTTTCCGATCCTCAAAGGCTTGCTTGTGCAGTGCTTGCATGAGAAGAGTCAAATAATCATTTCTTGCTTTAACACCCTCCGGCTTGAACTCTTGGTACTCAAAAGGGTAAGGTGGTGTGACAATGGAAGAGGAGGGTATTTTAAGTTCACCCTTTTATTGTTGGATAATATACTCGGCCTCTTTTGAAAGGGGAAGTAGATAATTGGTCCGGTGGACACTCAATCGACAAATCTTTGAAGGCAAAGTGAAAGAACTAGCCTCACTAGTGAGCCATCCATACTTGGTGTCAAGAGGGTTATGGGCAACCCACTTGTACTTGTGTATCATAGTATGCAAATCAACGAGATGACCACCTTCTTTCGCCTCATACTTGTTATCTTTGTTGAAGTTAGGATCAATGTATTTAGCTAGGATAGTGACTAGGCCTCCATTCACAATAACGGTAGTGCCTTTCTTCCCACAATCAATGTTGAGCCATCTATCCACCAATAGCCTTAGAAAGTTGAAAGGCTTGGTGTGTACTCTTCCAATGTTCAAAGCCGACTCAAGGAGAACAAAATCGAGTTTGGTGAAATGGTTGGTGTCTTTTCTTGCATTGATGGTGCTCCCTACGACCTTGTGCCATTCTCTTATGCCCGGATGGTGGACTAAAAGAGCACGACTCGCATGAAAGTCTTCAAATTTCCTTCTGGAAATTGCCTCCCAAAGAGGGTCAGGGTCATATTTGCCAACATTCTTAAAATAACTCGGTCCATCACTAAGACCCAAAGCTTTACCCAATTCCTTAAAGGAGATGTGCCTACTAACATTAGCTAGACGAAACTCGAGGTTCTCCATAGTCTCAACCTTGTTAACTTTCAAAGAACTCAAAAATTCTAAGGTAAGGGAGGGGTATGTCAATTCTTTTGATTCAAACAATTTCTCCAACCCCATGGCTTTGAAAAAGGCTCTAGTTTGCTCAAGGACACCCAATTTTTCTAAGTTATCTTCACATATAAACTTGGTGGATTGAAATGATTTTCTAGCAAACTTAGCAAAAGTGTCCCAATGGGTTTTGGAAATAAAAGTTACCTCCGGATTGTTTGCAAGTTGATCAATTTCCGGAGTAGTAGATGTTGTTGCACCCATGGGAGGTTGTTGTTGTTGTTGCACTTCCAAATTTGGGTTTGCTACCACCATAGCCAATGCTTTCTTTGCTTGAAGAGTCATTTGCCTTTGTGAAAGTGTCTTTGCCTTTGGTGCCTTTGCCTTTGTTGCCTTTGTTGCTCCCTTAGTCCTTGCCATTGGTGAATTAACCAAGAAAGAGTGAAAAATCTTCAATTTCTAGTGCACCCAAATCGATTTATAGATGAAAGGCTTTGCCTTTATGAATTCAAAAATCGACTCAAAGGTTGAAGATTTTGTGCTTGGTTTTGATTTTTATTGAAAAAGGAGTGATTGATTTGTTATTAAAAGGATGTTTTGATTTGATTTTGGTGAATGTAGTTGAGGAATTTTGTTTTTGTGATGGAGAGGATGAGGGTTTTGAGGGTTTTGAGTAGTGTTATGAATGAAGGAATGAAGAAATGAATGTGGGAGGGGTTTTATAAAGCCCGAAAAATTCAAACTGTAGGGGCAATCCGTGCGGTTTCTGCTCGGGACGGGCGGATTCTGCCTTTTCTGGGTTGGGAAAAACTCGCTAAAGATGGGCGTCTTTAAGGGAAGACGCTCGTATTTGCAAACACGGGACGGGAGGATTATACAGAAGACGGGCGGATTTCAGTCCAGGAATTTTTCTTGTTTTCCTCAGCCAAGAAGACGGGCGTCTTCCTTTCAAGACGGGCGTATTTTTGAAGACGGGCGGATTATGATGCAGGACGCCCGGATTCGCTGACAGTAAAAAATTTCAGAAGTTCAGCTCATTTTAGGACGTGCGTCTTCTACCCAACACGCTCGGATTTCTTGAAAACGGGCGGATTCTCCTGAATCCGCTCGGATTCTACCCCTTTGTACCCGGATTCAGTTCCATCCGTGTACAATGCATATCCCTTGTCATTCTTCCATTCTTCTTCATATCTCGTGTTCTTCATTGTGGGGGGCACTACTAAGGCATGGATAGCCTAGGCAATTGTCATCCCCACACTAAGCTAAAGCACTACACATTAATTGAAATTATTAATCCCTCCCTCACTTCTCTCAAACATGATAATTATCTTGATCAAAGTATAAAAATCCAAAAATAACAAAAATGCAATACAAGAATTGAAATGTAAGTTAGGGAGTTAGAAATATTTACAAATGGTGGTTTAGGGAGGACTTCACCAAACTCTCATTCTTGATGAGATGTCAAGGGGGCATGTTCAAGGTGTTGTTGATGTTGCTCAACACCTTGAAAAAGTAATCAAAAGCTTGTTCATTATCATGGTAGAGGTCTTCAATAGACCTTGGCCCTTGTCGTCGGTCTTGAAAGATGGCATTACCAATGTAGGGATTAAAAATCCCTTCAAATTCGTCGTCCCAAAGACCACAAACTTCATTAAGATGATCATTGAAAATCTCTTGATTTGATGATGACAACTTTCCCATTTCCTTTTCTTGGCCAATGAGGCCATCTTCTTCTTCTTTGTTTGATTTTGGTGAGCTTTGTAAGCTCTCCTTGTCACAATTCACTTGCTCTTTGAATGGAGCATCTTTAATTTTCTTCTTCCATTGGAGTTCCGACTTCTTCCTTTCATCCTTCCGACTATAATGATCGATCATAAAACACGGTTCATGTAAACGGGGAGCTCTCATAGTCTTGTCAAGATTAAAAGTTATACTCTCATCTCCCACTTCTAGAGTGAGCTCACCATGTTTTACATCAATCACCGCACCCGCGGTGTGTGAGAAGGGTCTTCCAAGAATGATTGGAATGTTGGAGTCTTCCTCCATATCAACAATGACAAAGTCCACCGGGATGAAAAACTTCCCAATTCGCATGGGGACATCTTCCCATATCCCTAATGGTGTCTTCGTCGATCTATCGGCCATTTGGAGTGTGATATTGGTGCATTTAAGCTCTCCCATCCCCAACCTTTTACTTACCGAGTACGGCATAACACTCACACTAGCCCCTAGATCACATAAGGCTTTGTTGATCGTGGTGTCGCCAATGGTACACGGTATTGAGAAGCTTCCCGAATCCTTTAGTTTTGGAGGTGAACTCCCTTGAAGTATTTCACTACTCACCTTAGTGAAGGCGATAGTCTCAAGTTTCCGGATCGACTTCTTCTTTGTGAGGATGTCTTTCATGTATTTCGCATAGGCCGGCACGTGATTGATTAATTCTGTGAAGGGAATTGAGACTTCCAAATTCTTCACAATTTCCATAAACTTTCCAAGTTGGTCATCAAATTTGGCCTTGGCTTGATGATGCGAGTCCGTTTCATGTTCACAAATTAAGATGTGGTCGTTGGGTCACGATCGAATCAAAACACAATTTATAACTTCACAAACAACTCTACAATTAGTAAAGAGGCAAGTAAAGGTCGGATCCCAAGGGACGGGTATTGAAATGAGATTTCTATTGTAACTAGTGATGTCTAAGGGGTGTCACAAATTGGGTTGATGTAGAAGGTCACTAAACTAAAATAGCAATGAAAATAAACAAGCAAGATGAATTAAAGGGGTGTAAACAATTGATTAAAGGCACTAGGGTGTCATGGGATCATAGGGGAATCATGAGAATTGATCATACAAACATGTTCTCAAAATATAAGCAAGCAATTATTGTTGTGATGGATTGAGTTGGGTTATATCTTACAATCCTAGGAAAGTTTGGGTCCCGGAGCCGAATCGATTAGATTGTACAACACCTACAAGTCGACTTAATCTTCCCTACTCAACAACATGCATGGTCTAATGAGACTCGAGTTGGGTTATGTCTTACAAGTCTCATTGAAAAGATAGAAGATGATAGTAAATGCAAGGATTCATAGGCTTAGCATTTCATCAAATATAACATGTGCATGAGTTGAGATCAAAACAAGCAAGCAAATAAAACATGAAAGCATATTAATTTAAGCATGAATCATTCCCCATGTTGGTTTCCCCTAATCACCCATTTAACCCTAGCTAAGAGACTACTCACTCATTATCATGTTGATCATGCTAGCAAGGTTGTCAATCATACCAACAATATGAAACATGATGAATAAATGAAAGTAATTAACAATAATTAAAAAGGGATTAAGAGATTATACCTACTAATGATTCCAATAATAAAGCAAAGATAAAAGAAGTACTTGAATGCTTGATTGAGAGGTTGTCAATCTCCCAATAATAACCCAAATAATCTTTAATTACCCAAAATAAAGGATGAACAAAAGAGAGATTAAGGAAATAAAACTTGTATTAGAACTTGATTAATTGTTGATTACAATACTAAAGAGAGATTTGATTGATATTAACTACTCTAATTATTGATAAAAAGAACATGCTCCACTAATTAGACTAATGGGGTATTTATAGTGGAAATTAGGGAGGATGCATTAGGGTTAACTAAGGGCTAAACTAGTAGTTACACTTTTTAGATTGAGCAAGGAGGAGCCGGTATTTTTCGAGAGAAGGGCTTCTTTCTTTGTAGCTTGGAGAAGAGGAAATCGTGCTGTGCTGGAATCCGGGCGGAATAAGGTCGGGACGGGCGGAATCAGGCGTTGGAATCCGAGCGGATTCAAGGGAATCCGGCCGGATTGTCGAGGTGGAATCCGAGCGGATTAGAGCAAAGCCGCTCGGATTGTGCGCAAACTGGACAGACGGATTGGTGACAATCCGCTCGGATTGTCACTCAGCAACATATCTTCTTCTTTTCTTCCCTTTTCGTCATAAATTCCTTGGGGATTTCCTTGGGGACTCAAGGATCCTTTCTCAACATTGCTCTTCTACTATAATATGTACAAAGTCCTTCTAATCTTGTCTCTCCTTGATGCTTGGTCATTGAATTCGATCAATTTAGTCTCGTTTTGCCATGAAAATGCAAGATTCTTACTCCTTTCCTACCAAGGGATCAAAATCTCAAAGAATATGCAAAACAAAGAACTAAAGATAAGAAATGACCCAAATATGCACTAAAAAGCATGGGAACAAGGCTAATTCGGGGGCTAAATATGCGCTAATTATGGTCACATTAAATATCCCCAAACCGAACCTTTGCTCGTCCCGAGTAAAGAGGTGACAAAGACTAGGACCAATACTAACCTATCCTAATAATATAGCCGATATGAGACAATTAGCGGGTCTCACTCCGCCCCTTCAACTCACAACAAGACAACCATGAGGTAGGATGCCTTCTTGCAAGGCAAGGTGGGTCTTGCCAAAATGGCGACACATCCAAACATTAAGCACATAAAATCACATAATGGATGCATCTACAAAAAGAATAGCCACTCCCTCATCAAGTGGCGGAGGCACTAAAGAGGAACAAATTTAAGAGCATGTAATCCTTCACAAATACTAGTTCAACAAATTACTAAGTCTAAGAGGATGGCATTAAATCACCTCCAAATGGTGTTAAACTAGACTACTTTCGTCCTCAATTTCCAAATGCTTTCGTTAAGAGCGATCGGATGGTGGTGGAATGATGATCCCTATGATGCTAGTAGCATATGACATGACAAGTCTCGAATTATCTACAAAAGTAAAGGTCATGGATCGTCCCAAGCTCGACCAAGTGGCTTGACAAAAAGGCTTTTTGGGAATGAAATGCTCAAATCTTTATTCACAATGGGTGGATATGACTAGTATTCAAAATTGACCTCATTTCACTTTCACATTTCAAAAATTTAAGATGGGGTTTGTCCCTTCCGGGCTAGTGTCCTTTGCTTTCGCCAATCGCTTATTAGGCAACCGGTTAACCTCTAGACAATAGCTTTTCGGGGTGATAGTCACTCTGTCTCTGAGCGGCCGAATTCACAACCGTATAGGGGCCCAATTCAATGGATCCCGCACCAAAGCACATCGAAGTGGTACGCCTCCATCAAAACAACTTAAATTTCTCAACTTTCAACAATTCATAACATTTGAGGTTTCCTTGGCATTACATTACTTCCACATGACAAAATTTCTTTGAAATGAGCACTTCAAGCTTATTGATAGAAAATATTTTTGGGTTGCCTTACCACAAGGTCAAACAAGGTCACCTAGACAAGTTAACCAAGTCCACATCGCATCACGGGGTTGGATAGGTGACTCACATGCAAACCCTTGACTAGGCCTTGGGTCATGGGTCAAAAGACACTAGTATGACACTATCTAGGGTGTTTTACAACCATTCTAGTAGGCAAAGTCTTAAGTTGAACAAGTATTTGTAATGGCTTAGTTGCTCTTGTCAAAGTTCCTAATTAGGCATTTTTCAAAACATTTCTAACATGCAACTACATGCCATGATGCAACTAATATAAACATCCTAATGCAAGTGATTCTATCAACTAATATGACATAAAAGCTAAATGCAAGTCCTAAGTTCACATTGTTATACCGCATCAATCAAAATAAAGCCACATAGTCATTAACATAAAGAGGAAAAAGGAGATTGGAAAGATCATACCATGCGGTCTTCAATATCCTCATGTCTCGGATGTCGCGTAGTCAATCAATGTGAACAAGGATAGAACAAACACAATATATACAAGATAATATATACAAGACTACAAAAGGAAATAAACATGTTTTTGGGTTTTCAATTTTCAATTTTTTATGATTTTTGAAATTTTTCGATTTTTTTGGATTTTTGAATAAGAGTTCAATGTTAGAATTCCCATCCCCACACTAATATGGGCATTGTCCTCAATGGCCAAAATGATGGAAATTATGCAAAGATGATGCATGATTTCTACACTAAATGCAATCTATACTAAGCTACACTACATGATGCATGGTTTTTGTTATGACGGAGAGGATAATTTAGATTTCCTCCCGTTGTGTATGCATTAACTTCCCCAAACCGAGTGAGACACTATTGCTAATGTCCAAGGATGGGTGTAGTTCATGCACACACTATGCAATGCATGAAACTAATTTGTCATTTTGGATTTTGAAAATGGGAACAATAAAATGAGAACACCTCAATGGTACCGAGGTGTGAGTCCTCTATGGTGCTAGGACTACTCCAACAATGATCAAAATTAAATAAAATACAAGGTAACAAGACACAAACTTCTTTTCATGAAACATTGAAAGATAAAGAGGAGAGATGAGAAAACTTTACTTGAACTTAGGTGGGTGCCTCTTGCCCGCTCCACCTAGTGATGAAGTAGCCTTCTAGACATCGGCATCATCTCCCTCTATATCGCTATCCCAAATATCCTTTGAAGCATCACTCAAACTTGGATCCATGAATTCGTCTTCTTCACTCTCAAGCTTCACCGTGTCACCTCCACAAGAATTGCCACTCTCCTCCTCTTGGCGACCGTTCACCCCTTCATTAGCCTTCTCCGAGTTGGGGAAGAGCAAATCCATTTGAGCCCATGAGGGGAAAGCTCCTTCCTCACTAATCCGTCCTTTTCGAACCATCTCATGGTATTGGGGGTAAAGAGCATAGTAAGTCTCCACGGAGGTCTCGTATTGACGGTAGTGTAAATTTTGTAAAATTCCCGTGACAAAGTCGCCACAGGGGAGGATGAAGGGATTTGGATGGTTATATGGTTGGTAGGGAAAGGGGTAGAGAGGCACTTTTATCTTCTCATTTTGGGTTTGTTGTTCTTGTTGTTGTGGTGGTGGATTTTGGGGTGGTGGCGCTTGCTTTGTTTGACTTGGGATGAGGTAGGAGGGCATTGGGGACAAGTTTCCTCTTCTTGGGGAGATCCGTGGTAGATCGGTCATTGGGAGATAAATCGGATCGCTTCCTTTTGTAAACCACTTTATCCGCTTATCGACCCCCTCAAGGGTTATCCAATGGTGTTGGACGAGAAGGAGATCTTCATTAATAAACGTGCTCCCCGTAAGTGGAGTGTACTCATTGAACCTTGGGTTGAAGTGCTTTGCAAGTCTAGTTATGAGTCCTCCATTCACTATATGCTTCATTCCATCATCGTCCCCATTTCTAAACTTTGCCCATTTCTCTAGCAAAACTAGAGGTGCATTGAAGTGATACCCATCTCTCCCTTGAATGTTGAGGTATGATTCCATAAACACAAGGTCTAATTGGTTCACGATGGCCGGATCTCGGCGGGCAAAGAGAGTACCCGAAAGAAATCGATATGTAAGCCTCAAGATCGGGTTTTGGATATGAAAAGCAAGACATTCCTTGGTAAGAATGAAATCCCGGCCCGTCATGGCCCTCCACAAAGGTGCAACACTATACTTTTTGGGTTTCGATGTTCGGGTAGGCGAAACATCAAGTCCAACCACATTTGCGAATTCTACAAAGGTCATCATCCTAGAAACATTCTCCAACCTAAACTCTATGCATATCACTTTGTTCAAGGTTGTAATCTTCAAAAAGCTCAAGAATTCAATCACAAGGGACCGATAGGTTGGTTCATACATGCGAAAAAGGGTTGAAAGACCAAAAACCTAAAAGAGAGCTTTCACTTGGTGAAAAATCCCAAGTTTTCTCAAGGTAGCATGACATAAAAATTTAGTGGGAAGAATATTCTTACTTAGAAGCCGGTGGAAGACTAATCTCTGCACATCATTGAGGAATTCCACATTTGAGAAATCATCAAGCCTTGTGAGATCTACAATCTCTTCATGTTTCCTTCTAATGGTGTTGAGATGGGAGGTAGAAGAACTTCCCATCATCCTTGGTCTTCTTGCACTCCTAAAAGAGGATCTCCTTGGTGCCATTCTTGATTCTTTTGTTGGGTTCTTTTGATTTGTGAAAGGGTAAGGATGTTCCTTGTTGATTTAGTGTTGGAAACCCTAGAAAATTGGGGCTTTTTGATTTTGTGGGTAAAGAGAGTGATTTGGATATGTATGAGAGTCATAAGGAGGTGGGTTTTATAGTGCAATTGGAAGGAGTAGTGATGTGTCACTGTATTTGTGGTGGGGTGTATTTTAATTAGGAAAAAGTCGGGTAAAAACACCGTGAGAAGACGAGCGGATTCGAGCTGAAGACGCTCGGATTCGTGCTCCTCGGGACGGGCGGATCGGGGCAATACGCCCGGATTTTGTCACAGCGAGAAATTCCAAAATTTGACGCTTCAGAGACGGGAGTCCCGTGCATGAGACGCTCAGATTCTTTTATGATGGGATGGGCGTCTTCTTGTGAAAACGGACGGATTCTGCTACAGAGATTTTCTTTGAAATGCACAGGTAGAAAGACGGGTGTCTTTCTTCAAATCCGGCCGGATTCTATAAGACGGGCGTTTTTTCTCGCTGGACGCTCGGATTCAACCTCAGTCCAAAAATCTTCAAATATTCAGCGTAGCTGGACGGACGGTTTCTCCTCTAAACGCCCGGATTCCAGCAAGACGGCCGGATTAGAGGGAATCCGCACGGATTCAGGCTGCGAGTTTTGACTTCTTCTCCTCTCTTAGATGCGTCCCCACACTTGAGAATTTGTTCCTTCCTTCATTCAAAATTCATTAGTAACCCTCCCTTACTTACGCTCATGAAAAGAGTTCATGCTTTTATTAAAACAAATGCAATAAATACAAGTTAGAGGATTAGTATATTTACAAGTGGTGGTTTAGGGAGGACTCCACCAAACTCTCCCTTAGATGGTCCTTTCAAGGGGGTGGGGGCCCGAGGTAGGTAGCCTCGACCTCTCCAACAAACGCTCCTTCATAGTATGGCTTCAACCTTTGACCATTTACCTTGAACTTGCTTCCATCTACCGCCTTGAGTTCGAAATCTCCATATTTTCCAACTTCGGTTATCACATAGGTACCCATCCATCTAGAGTTCAATTTTCCCGGAAAGAGTCGGTAGCGGGAATTGAATAGAAGGACTTTGTCTCCCTTGTGCAAGGCCTTTTGTCTAATTCTCTTATCATGAAGCAATTTTGTTCTTTCTTTGTAAATCTTTGCATTCTCATAGGATTGTAGTCGGAATTCTTCCAACTCTTGGATTTGAATCATCCTCCTTTGACCGCTAAATTTGAGATCAAGATTAAGTGGTCGGATTGCCCAATAAGCTTTGTACTCCAATTCGATTGGGAAATGACATGCTTTTCCATAGACAAGCTTGTAGGGGGAGGCTCCTATGGGAGTCTTATAGGCCGTCCTATAAGCCCAAAGAGCATCATCAAGCTTTGTGTTCCAATCTTTCCGAGTCTTGTTCAAAACTTTTTCAATGATTTGCTTGATCTCTCTATTTGAAATTTCCACTTGACCGCTTGTTTAAGGATGATATCCCAAGCCGGTTCGATGTTGAACACCATAGTTGGTCAAAAGGGATGCAAGCTTCTTCTCATGGAAATGCGTTCCTCCATCACTAATGATCGCTCTAGGAACTCCAAATCTTGGGAAAATTATCTTCTTGAAAAGCTTGGTGACCGTTTTTGCATCATCATTTGGGGTGGCGATTGCCTCCACCCACTTTGAAACATAATCTACGGCCACAAGGATGTACTTATTCCCATTGGATGTCACAAAGGGCCCTTGGTAGTCGATTCCCCAAACATCGAAGATCTCTACCTCTAGAATGCCCCTTTGTGGCATTTCGTTCCTCCAAGATATATTCCCCGTTCTTTGACAAGCATCGCAATGAATGATGAATTCTCTCGTATCTTGAAACATTGTAGGCCAATAGAAGCCCGATTGGAGAATTTTTGCAACGGTTCTCCTTGCTCCATGGTGCCCACCGTAGGGTGATGAATGACATCCTTCCAAGATTCCTTGGATTTCCCATTGAGGGATGCATCTCGAGTAGAGCCCATCACTACACTCCTTGTAGAGGTTTGGATCATCCCAAAAGTACCTCTTCACTTCGAATAGGAATCTCTTCCTTTGGTTGTGGTTCAAATTTGGAGGGAGCACTTTTCCAACAATATAATTGGCATAATCGGCAAACCATGGAGTGATGTGCCTTTCAAGTTGAGTTTGAATAGCCATCAAAATATCGTCGGGAAATGAGTCATTGATCGGGGTTTCTCCATTTTCATCATGAAACCGGATTCTTGACAAGTGATCCGCCACTACATTCTCGGCTCCTTTCTTGTCTCTTATTTCCAAGTCAAATTCTTGAAGGAGAAAAATCCATCTCAACAATCTTGGTTTTGCCTCCTTCTTTATCAAGAGATGTCGGAGAGCACGGTGATCCGAAAATACAATCACCTTGGATCCAAGCAAGTAGGAACGGAATTTATCCAAAGCATAAACAATGGCAAGAAGCTCCTTTTCGGTTGTATCATAATTCACTTGAGAGGGGTCGAGGGTCTTGCTTATGTAATAGATGGCGTGAAGAGCTCTCCCTACCCGTTGGCCAAGAACCGCTCCAACGGCGTAGTTGCTAGCGTCACACATAATCTCGAAAGGTAACTCCCAATTCGGGGTTGAATGATTGGTGCCGAGACTAAGGCTTCTTTGATTCTATTAAAAGCTTCAACACACTCGTCAAGAATTGGAATTGGGCATCTTTAAGCAAAAGTTGAGTGAGGGGTTTTGCTATTTTCGAAAAATCCTTTATGAAACGACGATAAAAACCCGCGTGACCGAGAAAACTTCTCACCCCTCTAACATTCACGGGAGGTGGGAGTTTCTCTATCACCTCAACTTTAGATTTATCGACCTCGATGCCCTTTTCCGAAATCAAATGACCCAAAACAATTCCTTCATTGACCATGAAGTGACACTTTTCCCAATTTAAAACATGGCTAACATCTTCACACTTTTGCAACACAAGAGAAAGATTATACAAACATGAGTCAAAGTCCTTTCCATAAACACTAAAATCATCCATAAAAACTTCCATTATGGTCTCTAGGTAATCGGAGAAGACACTCATCATGCATCTTTGGAAAGTGGCGGGGGCATTACATAATCCAAAAGGCATCCCCCTATATGCAAAAGTGCCATAAGGGCATGTGAAGGTGGTCTTATGTTGGTCATCCGGGTGTATAGGGATTTGGAAGAATCCCGAATACCCGTCAAGGTAACAAAAGAATTTGTTGGAGGCTAACCTCTCAAGCATTTGGTCAATGAATGGTAAGGGGAAGTGATCTTTTCTTGTTGCGGAGTTTAATTTCCGATAGTCAATGCACATACGCCAACCGGTGATCATTCTTGTGGGTATTAATTCATTCTTTTCATTTGTCACTACCGTGGTACCTCCTTTCTTAGGTAACACTTGGACAGGGCTAACCCATAAAGAATCCGATATGGGATATATGATTCCCGCATCAAGTAATTTCATGACTTCTCCTTTGACAACTTCTTGCATGTGGGGGTTCAATCTTCTTTGGGGTTGAATGGTAGGTCTATGGTCTTCCTCTATATGAATTCTATGCATGCAAAAGTTGGGACTTATCCCCTTAAGGTCATCTAGACTATAACCTATAGCCTTCTCATGTTGTTTCAACACATCAAGCAACTTTCCCAATTGGTCATCATCAAGTCTATCATTAACAATCACGGGTTTGGTTTTTGATTCATCAAGGTAAGCATATTTCAAATTTGGGGGAAGAGGTTTCAAAGTAGGAGTTTGTACCTTACTTTCCTCCTTTGGAGTTTCATTGAGAATTTGCTCCATCTCCATTAGACATTCCATTCTCATAGCATACTCAACTTCACTTTCATCAACTTCATCATATTCAAATCCCATGATGGGTTCCTCTTGCTCTTGAGTTTGTTAAATATCCTCTAGGATGGATTGCTCATCCTCTATGGGTTGACATGCTTCCACTAGAATATTATGCACCAATTCGGATTGTGCACGAGTAAGTTCCTTGTTAGCTAGAGCGGCCTCAAAGAGATCCACCTCCAACTCCCAATACATGCTCTTAGCCTTACTTGCTTCTAAGGCCTCCAATGCTTGCATGGGATCCTTAAAGTAAGGGATACTCAAGTGGTCCTCTACAAAACAATCTATGAAATCCATCTCGCAAAATATCAAACAACTTGAAAACGATTAGAGCAAACCTTGAGGAGTTTTATTTCCCCAAGGCGAAGAAACACACAACTAATAACAATAAAAAGAAATCTAAATCAAGTAAACACCGTCCCCGGCAACGGCGCCATTTTTGATGCGAGTCCGTTTCGTGTTCACAAATTAAGATGTGGTCGTTGGGTCACGGTCGAATCAAAACACAATTTATAACTTCACAAACAACTCTACAATTAGTAAAGAGGCAAGTAAAGGCCGGATCCCAAGGGACGGGTATTGAAATGAGATTTCTATTGCAACTAGTGATGTCTAAGGGGTGTCACAAATTGGGTTGATGTAGAAGGTCACTAAACTAAAATAGCAATGAAAATAAACAAGCAAGATGAGTTAAAGGGGTGTAAACAATTGATTAAAGGCACTAGGGTCTCATGGGATCATAGGGGAATCATGGGAATTGATCATACAAACATGTTCTCAAAATATAAGCAAGCAATTATTGTTGTGATGGATTGAGTTGGGTTATATCTTACAATCCTAGGAAAGTTTGGGTCCCGGAGCCGAATCGATTAGATTGTACAACACCTACAAGTCGACTTAATCTTCCCTACTCAACAACATGCATGGTCTAATGAGACTCGAGTTGGGTTATGTCTTACAAGTCTCATTGAAAAGATAGAAGATGATAGTAAATGCAAGGATTCATAGGCTTAGCATTTCATCAAATATAACATGTGCATGAGTTGAGATCAAAACAAGCAAGCAAATAAAACATGAAAGCATATTAATTTAAGCATGAATCATTCCCCATGTTGGTTTCCCCTAATCACCCATTTAACCCTAGCTAAGAGACTACTCACTCATTATCATGTTGATCATGCTAGCAAGGTTGTCAATCATACCAACAATATGAAACATGATGAATAAATGAAAGTAATTAACAATAATTAAAAAGGGATTAAGAGATTATACCTACTAATGATTCCAATAATAAAGCAAAGATAAAAGAAGTACTTGAATGCTTGATTGAGAGGTTGTCAATCTCCCAATAATAACCCAAATAATCTTTAATTACCCAAAATAAAGGATGAACAAAAGAGAGATTAAGGAAATAAAACTTGTATTAGAACTTGATTAATTGTTGATTACAATACTAAAGAGAGATTTGATTGATATTAACTACTCTAATTATTGATAAAAAGAACATTCTCCACTAATTAGACTAATGGGGTATTTATAGTGGAAATTAGGGAGGATGCATTAGGGTTAACTAAGGGCTAAACTAGTAGTTACACTTTTTAGATTGAGCAAGGAGGAGCCGGTATTTTTCGAGAGAAGGGCTTCTTTCTTTGTAGCTTGGAGACGAGGAAATCGTGCTGTGCTGGAATCCGGGCGGAATAAGGTCGGGACGGGCGGAATCTGGCGTTGGAATCCGAGCGGATTCAAGGGAATCCGGCCGGATTGTCGAGGTGGAATCCGAGCGGATTAGAGCAAAGCCGCTCGGATTGTGCAAACTAACGGGACGGGACGGATTGGTGACAATCCGCTCGGATTGTCACTCAGCAACATATCTTCTTCTTTTCTTCTCTTTTCTTCATAAATTCCTTGGGGATTTGCTTGGGGACTCAAGGATCCTTTCTCAACATTGCTCTTCTACTATAATATGTACAAAGGCCTTCTAATCTTGTCTCTCCTTGATGCTTGGTCATTGAATTCGATCAATTTAGTCTCGTTTTGCCATGAAAATGCAAGATTCTTACTCCTTTCCTACCAAGGGATCAAAATCTCAAAGAATATGCAAAACAAAGAACTAAAGATAAGAAATGACCCAAATATGCACTAAAAAGCATGGGAACAAGGCTAATTCGGGGGCTAAATATGCGCTAATTATGGTCACATCACTTGACGACTTGGAAAACGAAGTCTAATCACAATGGGCTCCTTCTCCTTGACCTTGTCTTCATTTTTCTTTGAAATTTCTTCTTTTGATGATTCTCCATCTTTGGAGTTTTGCACAATTTCTTCCTTATCACTAGCTTCCATAACTTCATCCTCAACTTGCTTCTTTGGTGCTTCATACCTTGTACCACTTCTCAAGTGAATGGCACTAACCGTTTCATGTCTTGGGGGATTACATTGAGGTGGTAATTGCCCCTTTTGTCTTTGTGAGCTTGAAGATGCTAGTTGAGTCAATTGTGTTTCCAACATCTTGGTGTGAGCTAGAATGTTGTTGATGGTGGTTTCCTTTGCTTGAGTATCTTTTTGCATTTGAGTGAAAAACTTTTGTTGATTTTTTTGCATTTGGAGGACCGCTTTTTGAACATCAAAACCTTGGTCATTTTGCTGATTGTATGGATTTTGATTTTGGTAACCTTGGTTTTTGTTGTAATAGGGTCTTTGATTTTGGTTTGTCATGGGAGGTGGAGTGTAAGTTGTTTGAGGATTTTTAACATTTTGGCTTTTGTATGAGAGATTTGGGTGAAACTTGGTGTTTTCATTGTAATAATTGGAATAAGGGGTACCACTCTTGTATGCTTGGAAAGCATTTACTTGTTCATTTGTTCCCCTACATTCACTTTGGTCATGTCCCAAAGTTCCACAATTCTCACATATCCCACTTGGGATTGATGAGGATGCCGTCATGGCATTAACATGATGCTTTGGTGATTTTGAGGCTTCTTCAAGTTTAGCCATAGCTTGTTCAAACTTCAAATTGATTGTGTCAATGTGAGCACTAAGTTGAGCACCTAATTGAGTAACGGAGTCCACTTCATACCTTCCTCCTCTAGTAGCCTTGCGAGGTCTACTATATTGTGAGTTATGGACGGCCATTTCCTCAATCTTGTTCCATGTTTGATTGTAATCAACTTCGGTTAACATTTCATTTGATCCCATGTTGAGAATTTTCCTTGAATCTTCATATAAACCGTTCCAAAATTGTTGTACCAAGAACCATTCGCTAAGTCCATGGTGAGGACATGAGCGACAAATTCCCTTGAACCGCTCCCAAGATTCATACAAAGATTCTTCATACCTTTGCTTAAAACCCGTAATTTGAGCTCTTAGCATGTTAGTCTTTTCCGGTGGGTAGAACTTTTTGTAGAAAGCTAGAGCCAACTTATTCCAAGAATCTATTCCGAGAGTGGCCTTGTCAAGGCCCTTCAACCATTGTTTCGCGGTGCCGATTAGAGAAAAAGGAAACAAGTCCCATCGAATTTGGTCTTGAGTCACACCGGTTTGAGAAATCGCATCACAATAGTCACAAAAGGTTTCCATATGAGAATGAGGGTCTTCACTTGGCATCCCCCCAAATTGGCTCCTTTCGACTAATTGGATAAAGGCGGATTTGGCAGTAAAATTTCCGGTTAGATGTTGTGGTGTGGGAGTACCATTGGGTAGGTTCTCCTCGGTGGGTACGGAATGTGACGAAAACTTAGGCATTGTAGGTTGATTTTGTGGGGTATTTTGTAATGGGTTCTCCTCACCTTCTCTTGCAAAAGGGTTGATGAACTCAATAGTTGGTTGAACAACCTCACTAATACCTCTCAAATTCCTCCTAGCAAATCTCCTATTGTTTGTCAAGGTTCTTTCAATTTCACGGTCAAAAGGTAACAAATCACCTTGTGACCTTCTAGACATGCAAAATATCAAACAACTCGAAAATAATTAGAACAAACCTTGAGGAGTTTTACTTCCCCAAGGCGAAGAAAGACACAACTAATAACAATAAAGGAAAATCTAAATAAAGTAAACACCCTCCCCGACAACGGCGCCATTTTTGATCGGTCCGTTTCGTGTTCACAATTAAATAGATGTGGTCGTTGGGTCACGTCCGAATCAAAACACAATTTATAGCTTCACAAACAACTCTACAATTAGTAAAGAGGCAAGTAAAGGTCGGATCCCAAGGGACGGGAATTGAGATGAGATTTCTATTGAAACTAGTGGTGTCTTAGGGGTGTCACAATTTGGGTTGATGTAGAAGGTCACTAAACTAAATAGTAATGGAAATAAACAAGCAAGATGAATTTAAAGGGTTGTAAACAATTGATAAAAAGCACTAGGGTGTCATAGAGTCATAGGGGATTCAGGGGAATTGATCATACAAACATGTTCTCAAATTATAAGCAAGCAATTATTGTTGTGATGGATTGAGTTGGGTTATATCTTACAATCCTAGGAAAGTTTGGGTCCCGGAGCCGAATCGATTAGATTGTACAACACCTACAAGTCGACTTAGTCTTCCCTACTCAACAACATGCATGGTCTAATGAGACTCGAGGTGGTTTATGTCTTACAAGTCTCATTGAAAAGATAGGAGATGGTGGTAAATGGAAGGATTCTTAGGCTTAGCATTTCATCAAACATAAAATGTGCATGAGTTGAGATCAAAACAAGCAAGCAAATAAACCATGAAAGCATATTAATTTAAGCATGAATCATTCCCCATGTTGGTTTCCCCTAATCACCCATTAATCCTAGCTAAGAGACTACTCACTCATTATCATGTTGATCATGCTAGCAAGGTTGTCAATCATACCAACAAAAGGAAACATGATGAATAAATGAAAGTAATTAACAATAATTAAAGAGGGATTAAGAGAATTATACCTACTAATGATTCCAATAATAAAGCACAGATAAAAGAAGTACTTGATGCTTGATTGAGAGGTTGTCAATCTCCCAATAATAACCCAAATAATCTTCAATTACCCAAAATAAAGGATGAACAAAAGAGAGATTAAGGAAATAAAACTTGTATTAGAACTTGATTAATTGTTGATTACAATACTAACGAGAGATTTGATTGATATTAACTACTCTAATTATTGATAAGAAGAACATGCTCTTCTAATTAGACTAATGGGGTATTTATAGTGGAAATTAGGGGGATGCATTAGGGTTAACTAAGGGCTAAACTAGTAATTACACTTTTTAGATTGAGCAGGGAGGAGCCGGTATTTTTCGAAGGTAGGGCTTCTTTATTTGTAGCTTGGAGAAGACGAAATTGCGCTGTACAGGAATCCGTGCGTTTCTGAGTCGGGACGGGAGGATTCTGCCGGTGGAACACGGGCGTCTTCAGGTGAATCCGGGCGGATTCTGGTGGCTGCAAAACCGAGCTTCTTAGGGAAAAAACGCACGGATTGTGCTTGAGGAGGACGGACGGATTGTGGGGAAACCGCACGGATTGTGCCTCAGCAACATTTCTTCTTCTTTTCTTCCCTTTTCTTCATAAATTCCTCGGGGATTTCCTTCGGGACTTAAGGATCCTTTCTCAACATTGCTCATCTACTATAATATGTACAAAGGCCTTCTAATCTTGTCTCTCCTTGATTCTTGGTCATTGAATTCGATCAATTTAGTCTCGTTTTGCCATGAAAATGCAAGATTTGCACTCCTTTCCTACCAAGGGATCAAAATCTCAAAAAATATGCAAAACAAAGAACTAAAGACAATAAATGACCCAAATATGCACTAAAGAGCATGGGAACAAGGCTAATTCGGGGGCTAAATATGCGCTAATTATGGTCACATCAACAACTCTTTCAACTGGCCGACCTTCTAAAGATCCCTACTCTTTGAAAGCCGTCCATAAAACGACAAATGAATCTTTTTTTTGAAAATTTTTGTTTTCGAAAATTTCCGTCAACCATTCCGATTCAGCCTCGAGTCGATTAGAGTCCAGTCGATTTCAAGTCAAGTCGTCTAGATAACGTTTAGTCTCTGCCGAAGTTAGTACCTACCTTCTGGTCTAGGTCGTGTCCCCTGATTGTCGAGACATCTGGCGTTAGCAGAGTCAACACCTGTCGGGTTTTAAACCCGCTTTTCCCCTACATTACGGGTCAAAGGTCAAGTTTGTGTACGTGTCTCGTCCAACGGCGCCACTCCATCAGCAAGCATCCAAACTGAGTCAGACTTTGTCTGTCTAGCCATCACTATGCCAAAGTCAGCACTCGAGTCTAAATTCAAAGTCATGCACCAAGAGTTCAAACACAAAAGGTCATTCACGATCTTTAATGAACTCATAAACTGGTCACACTGTCGCGTCTCCACAACAAAACCGCCTTTTGTACGTATGAGTCGTACTTGCCTTTGTTTGTGCGATCCTTGGCCACAACAAGTTATAACGCTTATCTTCATGTCAAATAGGAATCCCTTGGGTGCCATCGATCGCAAACCGGAAACTCCAGAAGCTGATCAACCTTCATCCGCCATGACTTCTGTCGAAACCAACAACATGGTCCTTCGACTCCTAGCTAGCGTGGAAAACTTGAGCACTCGTCTCTCCCAAGTTGAGGACAACATGATAACCGGGAATTTTCCCTCTTCTGATATTGAGCAAAGGGTTAAGCTTCTTGAAAGTCGACTATTTGCCAACAACAAAAACAACCCTCCAGAAAACTCTATTGCACACATTCAGGAACTTTCCTTGGATTGCTCCCATCTCATCCCTCCCGACGATGAGAAAATTCGTGCAATTATTGAAGATGGACTACAAAGAGATATACCCATGATATCCGTCTCTATCAACACCATATTCTCAAAGCTGCGAGTGGCTATCGATGATTTGAACACTCAGGTAGCTAATTTGGGGAAAAAGATCGGTAATGCCGAAAATGAACCTAACCACCAAGGAGAAGACCAACACCTGATTCCCCAACAAATAAATGTTGAAAGTGAGGAACCGTCTGATGGTTCCCACACCCAAAAAACCACCAAAAAAGAACATGAAATTGCCTCGCCAAAATACCCTTCAAAATATCAAGAAACGTCCCCAAAACTTCCCAATGACAACAACAAAATCCTGCTTCCGCCTAGGATTGACAAACAAAACTCACAAAAACATCCCAAAAAACACCAATGTTGGAATCAGGGGAAAACATTAAAGGGTATTCAGAGATCTGGGAATAACATATGGCACCGCTCTGAAGATACTTTCTTCAGAAGGATTACTCCAACCTATTGGTCCCACTCCGGATCCAAAACCCGAAAACATAACCCAATTTTGGAATGGCTACGCATATTGTCGATATCACAGAGGCAAGGGGCATAAAACTAAAGCGTGCTACGAGCTCAAGCATGCCATTGAAGATGGAATTGAGGATGGCAGGTTTTCCTCCTTACTCCTAACCCCTCCAGACAAAGAAACTGAGTGGCCTTATAGGAAGTTCATCGATTTGGGTGATCGAGAAGATGAGTATTCTGCCAATCATTTGATAAAAAGGAGAAAGGTAGGCCCACCACCATCCTATGGAGATGAGGCTTTAGTTAAACATGTCATTGACTGCCTTCACCCAAATTATGCATCCCGTTTGAAGGGTTGTAACATCAAAAGCGTCGAGGACCTATCAACAGAAATTTTTCGCATCGATGAAATCATTAAAGGAGGCTCAACATCTACGACCCCTACCGAAAATAAAACCTTCCGCATTACCGAAGTAAAATATGTGGAGCCTTCGCCTGAAAGAGCCACAAACCCGCAAAGACAATTTTCAGACTTGGGCATGCCTTATGCCATTGCTTTTAGAGTGCTTGTCTCTAAAGGACTAATCCAACCGATTGGCCCCACTCCAGATCTTACACCCAAGAAAAGAGGCCGGTTTTGGGACGGTTCCCAATATTGCCTATTCCATAGGGGTAATGGGCACAACATAGAGATGTGCTGGAAGCTCAAACATATCATCCAAAACATGCTCGATGGTGGCAGGTTGTCTTTATCAACCCTGAATCATTTAATGGAAAAGAATGGTCCCCATTAACGCCTTACTCCTCAAAAATAGGACAACCTTCTAGGATCTTATCCTTCCGACGTCCCCAACAACGAGAGTGAAGGGCTCAAGTGGGTCAATGCTCAAGACCAGACATTCAAGCTGCCGGATGCTACGAAAGAGACCTTCGAGAAGGAACATGATGATTAGGAGTCCGTATCGACGATTGAGTCTGAGTCCGAGTCCGAGCCTTAGGATTTCTCATATCTATCCTAACGTATGTCCTTTTATTCCTAAGTGACAAACTGGGGGATGTCCCCATGATTCACATGTATTCATCGAGTCTATGCTAAAATCTTATTTATCTAAATAAAAGCACAATTTCCAACTATCATATATTCTCCCCTTTACCATTTCCCGTTGACAACGAGAATTGATTTAAAACAAATAACATGTTCCAATTCAATGTGGGTACACACGAGTGACGTTCCGTACCGAGTAAGCAGAGGACTCGAAACTCCGCGTCCATTTTCTTTACCTACTCCATGTCTGGCAATAGAGACCTTTCATTAGCACCCAATTTAGAACGACCTTTTATCGAAGGGATTCTACGATGAGCCTGGATAACAAACCAGAACATCTCCTTGTTCATGATCAATGACGGAAGACAAGCCCATTCCCCACAAAAACATCCCATCACCCAATATCAACCTCTCACCAACAGACACATCCCCGTCTAAACCTTTACCTTCCTCGAACGAAGGACGACAAAAAACAATATATCCAAAGCAAAAACCAAGCCAATACCCATTCACCCAAAGCCAAAGCGAAAGGCCAAAATCAAATGCCCAAGCCAATATGCATTCACCCAAAGCCAAAGCGGAAGGCCAAAATCAAAGGCCCAAGCCAATAGCCATTCATCCAAAGCCAAAGCGAAAGGCCAAAATCAAAGGCCAAGCCAATATCCATTCACCCAAAGCCAAAGCAAAAGGCCAAAATCAAAGGTCCAAGCCAATATCCATTCACCCAAAGCCAAAGCGAAAGGCCAAAATCAAAGGCCCCAGCCAATAGCCATTCACCCAAAGCCAAAGCGAAAGGCCAAAATCAAAGGCCCAAGCCAATATCCATTCACCCAAAGCCAAAGCGAAAGGCCAAAATCAAAGGCCCAAGCCAATATCCATTCACCCAAAGCCAAAGCGAAAGGCCAAAATCAGAGGCCCAAGCCAATAGCTATTCACCCGAAGTCAAAGCGAAAGGCCAAAATCAAAGGCGCAAGCCAATAGCCATTCCCCAAAGTCAAAGTGAAGGGCCAAAATCAAAAGCCCAAGCCAATACCCATTCCCCAAGCCAAAATCAAAACAAAATAAGATTGAAACTCTTTTCTCAAAAAGGCCAAAATCTAAAGAAAACATCCAACACACAAAATCTCAAACCAGTAAGTCCAAAACACCAAGTCCAGGACCAACAAGCCCAAAGCCCAGGACCAACGAGTCCAACACACCAAATCCCGGATCGACAAGTCCAAAACACTAAACAAGTCAGTCCAAAACACCAAGTCCAGGACCAACAAGTCCAAAGCCCATGACCAATGTGTCTTCCTTCCAAACTCCGGGATCAATAAGTGCAAAACACAAAAATACCAAAACCTGATGTCAAAGAGCTGAAATGATAGCTCAAGACTTGTCAACTAACAACAAACCCAACCTTTCTTCACCCTTTTGTCCTTCCAGGGACTGCTACAAGGAAACCTATCTAGGATCTTGGGGATTCCCCTCAAGGTCATAACCAACACTACTACACCCCTAAGTCCTTCTAGAGACTGCTACAGGGAGACATATCTAGGCTTTTGAGGATTCCCCTCAAGATCGTAATATCACACCTTAACCTTTAAGGTCCAGACATGGGATCCTGATCCCACATTTGTTTATCAACCATTTCGTGCTCAGGCCACATCAAACCTGAGACCTCATTCCGCACCACATTACAAGCAGTAATTCATCGGCCTAAACACCACAAAATATAAACTCCAGATTTTTATCTGTCAAACAAACCTATTATTATCGAGCTCCAAATTCCATAATGCCGAAGCCATTTTCGCCCCGACCCAGATACGGAGTCCTCGAATGCTTTGCTACCGAGAACGGGACGTACCTAATCTACCCTTAGGGTCCACTTCTTAGTGTGCTCACATGATAAGGAACATCTTTAAAAATTACACCTCTTCGATTCATGATCGAGAGGAATTATCTCAAATAAGTTTCTCGAGTCAGCAAACGGAGTTTACCGTCGTGACCCTCACACTTTAAGGTCCTAACATCTCGTTTAGGCACACACAATCAGAACTACGATCTGGTTTGATTTCACATCACGTGAATACGTACGCAGTCCTTCAAGGACATAACCATACACCTCAAAATCACATTAAGGTCCTAACAACTCGCTTAGGCACACACATTCAGAACTACGATCTGGTTTGATTTCACATCACGTGAATACGTAGGCAGTCCTTCAAGGACACAACCATACACCTCAAAATCACTTCAAGGTCCTAACAACTCCATAGGCACACACATTCAGAACTAAGATCTGGTTTGATTTCGCAAACACGCGAATACGTAGGCAGTCCTATTATGAGGACACAACCACATCCCACACACACATTCAATTTTCAAACCTTCAATTTGCAACCCATTGCACACACACTCAGAACTACTATCTGGTTTGATTTCGCAATCACGCGAATACGTAGGCAGTCCCCCAACAAGGACACAACCGCACATACTCCTTTCACAACATTTTCAATTTTCAATCCTCAATAACCAACTCAGAACTACGATCTGGTTTGATTTCGCACTTCACGTAAATAAATAGGCAGTCCAATTACAAGGACACAACCGCACACCCGTTTTAATCCCAACCATCAACATCAATCCTCAAAAGTAACCTACCCAGCTGTAAAAATTAATCTTATACCTCTTTACTAGGGGCTTCTTCCTTAAGACGTCGCTCATTCCCCCTTTTGCCAAATTCAAGTCTTCTCACTCTGGGGGCTTCTCTTTCAAGACGCCACCCGTCCTTATCCTCAAACATCTTTTGAGTCTCAACTACAATTCGAAAAAAATGCCCATAGCCTAGTGCTCGGTTCGGATGATGACAAGGTCTTGGTTCAACTCTTCGAATCATCATACCTCGAGAAGGGATCTCAAAATAGCAAACAAAGGCAAAGATATCTGAAGAAGATAATCAGTTCATGTTCCCCAGCCAAGCGGACCTTCTACCTCAGGGATTTGATAAGCGCTGTCACGCTTTCTCGGCTAGGAGTTGCACTTACATGTGCATAGTCCGTCAGAGTCACCCCCGTGTTGTGTCGACACTGACTTTACATCAAGTTCCTGACACCCTGTTTGTCAGCCTGTCAGTATGCGTCCATGTGTGTCAATGTCACATTGGTCTCGTGTCTCGAACCTATCAAATCACAGATCTACGAGTAACAAGACTCGTCTTCAAGCTTCCCAACTTTCAAAACTTTTATCTCCCTTTGCGTGAGACATTACGTGCTAGTCGCTTATATGCTAACTGCTCACATGCTTACGTGCTTATATGCTTACGTGCTAGTTGCTTATATGCTAACTGCTCACATACTTATGTGCTTATATGCTTGCATTCAACGTGCTTGTCTATGAGACTGCGGATTTGTATGGTCACTAACCATGAAGATAATCTTGAGAAGACAAACTCACTCCAACTGAGCACTGGGTTCTTCCCAACAAATGGCGAACCATCAAGTCCAAGAGCTTTAACCCCGCCGATTACATGGCTTACGCTACCTCTAAACGAGCAGCATTTTGTTATCCCCGGCGAGTCCTGAGAAGTTTCTAACTCCCCAACGAGTGCCGATTTTTAAATGGATGTCACACATGCTATTTTCCACAGTCGATCATTTGACCATAGATGGCTGGCGAGCCTTACAACGCATATGGTTTGCGAGCCTTTGTCTGCAAACAAGACATAACTCAAGGACGTATCCCGAAGATGCCTCGGGTACGACTCCTTATCACAGCTGGCGAGACTTTGCATGCACACAAGAAGCAACTCAAGGACATATCATGAAGATGCCTCAGGTATGACTCCTTCCTATGGCTAGCGAGCCTATACGCACCTTCGATGGCTGGCGAGCCTCAAAACATACTGCTGGCGAGCCTTTGCACGCGCACAAGATTCGACTCAAGGACATATCTCGAAGATGCCCCAGGTATGACTCCGTCCTATGGCTAGCGAGCCTCAAACGCACAGCCCTCAACACCGGCTGGCGAGCCTTTGAGCGCAAAAGATTCAAGGACGTATCCCGAAGATGCCTCAGGTATGACTCCTTCTTATGGCTGGTGAGCCTTTATACGTAGTCTAATGGACATTAAACGATCCGCATCGGATGTCGACAGACTCTAAAATGTTCCCGACGGCAGGTCCTTGACTCGAATCCCCGAGTCGCCTCGACGTCGCCCTTCCCGACGGCAGGTCCTTGGCTCAAACACTTGTGCGTCGCCTCGACGTCGCAATGGTCTTCAGGTTATAATCTTCGATTGACCTGGAGATCATACTTTGACTTTCGCCCTGTCCAAGCCTCATTCAAAGTAGGGGCTCTGTAGATACCCAGTATCTGCACCTCCTAAAAACCACCCGATGATGATCGGACTATAACGTGTTTTTGATATGCGTGCATAGATTGGCTATACATGACACAGTTTAATGCACTACTCGGATATGAAAAATGATTTCAAAAGTTTTCTAACTTCATTTGCACTAAAATAACATTATTTTGAGTTAAAACCGTCTTCGGACCCAAAACCGACTGAGAAACCCGCAACTCGAGTCAATCTGAGTCAACCCAAATCTTGAATGTCAATAATAAAGCCATGAATGTCTTCATTATGTCATTTACATTAAAATGACCCTATTTAGAGTCTAAACCGACACCGAGCCAAAAAACGACTCGAAATTCAAAGCCCGACTCACACGGGTCAAACCTGAGTCAAAGACACAAAATACCTACCCCAAATATCACCCAAGAGGAAGCTTACACGGCTAAGCAAACCTGAAAGACCACAAATCACAACCAACAAAACATTGGTTAGAACAAATGCAAAATCCAAATTTGCAAAAGGGACAATACACCCACTTGTATCACGAGGTAGCTCGCGCCTCTTTAGGCTGTCTGCTTAGCCTCCAAGCAAACATAACTGACCTACCATCCCACATTTCTCTATAAAAACCCACCATCACACACCATAATCTTCACGCGAGAGTCCGCCCCCTCCTTCTCCCTTAAACTTCTAGACCCGACTTCCTATGTCACAAAATCGACACGTGTTTACGACCTACCGATCGTAAACACAAGCCTTACACATTTTGTTTGGTACCGTCGCCGTGCATTCGACCAACTCAACTCATTAATCAACATTTTTTAATTAACATATTTTCAACTCATTTTCAAAATAAAATCATTTTTTAAGGCACTCTTTTAAACTTCTTTGGTCGCGAGTAGTCACAACGAGAAAACCGTCTCTACAGTCGTCTACCACGCAAACATCAAAATACGTAAGTTTGAGGGTGTAAATATCTCACTTTAATTCATGTCTTTACTGTTTTGATGAGTTTATAAGCATGAACAATGCATAACATGATTTGAATGTAGGTTAGACGAGCCAAAACCGAGTTTTGGCCTGAGACAGAAGCTCCTTGCTATGCAGGGAAGCTCGCGCCTCTTGTGGGTGTCCAGGTCAGACTCAAATGTGTTTGAGTTCGTCTTTCCTCCAACACTTTCTTTTATTTTTACTTCTTTCCTTTTACGGTTTATACCATTTTAATTCATTTTTATGACAAACTTTTTAACCATAAATTATAATCACCCTTGGTTCCACATACCAAGACGGTTTAGTCCGTGACTCGGTGATATTAATCGGTTAATTACATTTTAAAGGAAATTCTTTTATTTTATTTACCATTTAAATTCATTTTTATGATTAACATATTTTGACCATTACAAAAATCATCCTTGGTTCTTTATACCATGACGGTTTATTCCGTGAACCGATGATATTATTGGTTGATTACATTTTAATGGGTATTTTAACACCCTTTTCTTTTATTTACCATTTTTCTAATTTATTTACATTTGCAAACATATTAGTCATAATTCATAATCATCCTTGGTTCTTTATACCATGTCAGTTTATTCTGAATACGAAGACAAACATGACTAATTACAAATAATGAACTTAAAATAATAAGTTCAAATCAAACATTTTCCTTTTACACATTTTATTATGCTTTTCAAACTTGCAAAAACGACAATGAATATTACTAACATAATATTAATTATTCCGAGTCATGCCAATCACACTTGCAAATCATTAATCATAAAAAACGGTTTTAAACAACCTTTTAAACAACCAGGTGACGCCCCTTGGGTCGGCTCATGGCTCGCGCCCCAAGGCAGTGTCTGTTTTCATATTTTAAAACCTGGGCAGAGCCCCTTACCTCGCCAATAGGCTCGCGCCCCAATGGGGCTGCCTGGCATTGTTCTGCCTCGTTTTTAGCACTTGTCTAGGACGATCCCGATTACGGTTAACCCATATACATGACAGATCAGATTGACAAATTTGCGTTTTTACACTTTGTCATTTAATACCGTTTTTTCAAATAAATGGATCGTGTTAAGCATCATAATCCGAATTTGGTAAATGGATGATTAATTTCCGTCTCACATGCAAATCAATCTAAATCCAACTTTGATACCAATTTCTTGGTACATGCATAAACAACCGACTTAGGAAATACTCACATGTTTGGTTAAGACTTTTGGATGTGCATTCATGCATTTTCACCGTTTTATCAACTTTTGCACTTAATCAACCACGATCGATCAGTAGAGGTCGCTAACGCAGGCGGGATTGTGTGTCCGATTAAAGGGCTTCCCAATACGTACCCTCACCCCTTACTCAGAACCTTTGGATAGTGGATGGCCTTATCCAGGGCGTACGAGAGTCATTTTAGGCATATAATGCTAAAAGGGGGATGAGTCCTTATCTTTAGTACCTATGTCAAACACTGCTTTGTGCTTTGTTTGACCGAGGTATAAAGTGGATTTCGAACGGGTTCCAGGCTTCCTATAATTGCTTGGTGGTGACTCCGAACATCTCTGCATCGTTTCGAGACCTTTACCGAGACGAAACCGACCGATCTAAAACGATCCGGTCGAAAGCATTTTTACGCCGCCGAGCGTGGCTTTCTAGACCGCTGCATGTCCACAGATTGGCTTGGCGTGCAGGTGACCCGTGACCGCAGATCGGTAGGTGGCCCAAATCCACAGACCGGCCTGTGGCCCATGTCCACAAGTTGTTTCCTTGTCTTAGCTATGATGATGGCTCAAGACTTGACACATGGAGTATGTAGTGGATCTTTTGAGTATAACTACAAAAGGTATGGGGAGTTTGAGGAGCAAGTCAACACAAACCTACCTTACAACTCATACAATGAAAGTCCTAACTGCTACCCCAACTTTTCCTATAAAATCCCCAAGTCGAATATCACCAACAACCATCCACCCAAGACTCACTTTAGAACCAATTCCAAATGCCATAATATAACAACTTTCACACCCACACACAACAAAAAGATGAGCCAAACTTTGACATTCAAAATGTGGTTCTCCAAATAATGGGCGACCAACAAAATTTCTTCAAACAAGTGCTAGAGGAGAGCCAAAAAAGGAATAATGTTCTCCAAAATATTGTTACCCATGGTGAGGAGTTGGCAATTCAAATTGCCCAAATGAAAAAAACCCAAGCAACCACTCCTCATGAATTCTTAAGTATTGATTGTAATACTACGATTTTATGTGTCTTTGGGTACTCTATCGAGTGGGACTTACTCTGTCGAGTAAGTAGCTTTTTACGCAAAATAGTAGTTTTCCTGTAGGGTACTCGATCCAGTAAGTTGGGGACTCGATCGAGTAAAGGGAACTCGATCGAGTAAGTCACTTACTCGATCGAGTAAGTGTGTTTTTCGGGTTTGTTTGGACGGGTTTTGTTAATAACGCGAGATTAATATAAAAGCTTCCGTCATTATTTCTTAAACACCTTTTCAACATTCTTAAACCTTTCAAACAAATTAGAAGTTACGTTGTTCGCATCTCTCGCGTTACTGGCAAATCCCAAGGCTAGGTTCGTCGGATCATCTCGTTCGTTAGACCGTTGTGATCGTCGTAACAAGGGTAAGTTCCTTGTATAATTTTTATAACATTTGGTTGAGTTTCATTAAAACCCTAATTGGGTAATGTTGGGGGTTTTGGGTGTTTTGTGATGTGTGGTCGGTAATTATATGTATGCATGTTATAGGAGGAGGATTCGTAGAGGAGAGATTCTGATTAGCTGCTAGATCGTCTGTGGTGATTACTATTCCAGGTAGGGTTTCCCTACTCAGTATTGGTTACATAGTGTTGTTGGTAATTGTTGTTGTTGTTTGATTATCATATTGGAATTGGTTTTTGGTAATTGTTGATTGTGTAATGTGATTGTTTTATAACTGTCTGTGATCTTCGGGGTGCGTCCCTTGCTGAGTGGAGTCACTTGCGGGAGTGGCTTCACGCCCTTGATTCACATTAATGAACATGTGTTTGTCGCTCGGATGAGATGAGTGGGACTCAGGTGGGAATGGCTGCGGTCCCCCACTGGCGGTGTGGATTACTTGTTACGATGAGTACTCTGGCAGGACTACACACTTCAGTGTGTAGTCATGTGTGTGGAGATGTGATGGAGTTGTGCTAATTGAGGTGTTTGTTGTGTTGTCTTATTGCAGCTGTTTGTTTTATGTAATCAGTACTGACCCCATTCAAATATTTCAAAAACTGTGGTGATACATTCGGGGGTGGTGAGCAGTTATTGAGCAGGTATGAGTTGATGCACATGGGATAGCTGGGTTAAGTCACCACGATGCTGTTTTAGAAGTCTTCCGCTGTATCGAACATTCTCTTATTTTGTTTAGTCGCTTGACAGTTTTGAGAACCTTTGTATTTTCATTTATCAGTTTCGGAGTTGGTTGTATCGCTTTAAACTTTATTATTATTAAAGTACGTTTTTTTATTGTCCATTTGATTATCATTGCGTCGGGTAACCGAGATGGTAGAATTCTCATGCCTTAAGTGGTCCTGGTAAGGCACTTGGATTTGGGGGTGTTACAAAGTGGTATCAGAGAGATGATCTTGAAACCTGTAACTAATGAACCTAATGAACATAGGGACTCAAACTAAAATGAACTCGGGTAGGAGTTGTTAGGAGCTAATGCAAATACTTGGGAGACGTCCTAAGGTCGCGATCTCGCCCTACAACTTTGAAATGGTCACCATGGGATGTGTGTCGGGATCGCTATGTGTTTATCTTATGTGATGTAAATCTATCTAGTAATGTATTTTTTGAATTGGTGGATGCATGCATGCAGAGGATAGGAGCTGTGTGGTGAAAGATGTTGATGGTAGGATTATACATGTCATTGATTGAATACATGAATTGCATGATAGTTGATTTATGACGTGGCTTAATGGAAACATGGAAGGGAAGTTATCGTTGTTTGTATATATATATAGATATCATATATATGTTTGTCGTTTTGCATAAAAGTATAGATGGTTAGAAGCGTTGAGTTGAACATGAGGGTAGTATACGAGTCAGCATGACCCGATCGAGTGGGGGGCACTCGATCGAGTAGGTGAGTGACTCGATCAAGTGGTGTAACTCGATCAAGTGGGTTTTTTTTTTTGTTTTTGGGCAGTAGTCTGTTTTCGGGCACTCAATCGATTAGGTTTGGGCACTCGATCGAGTCGGGGAAACTCGATCGAGTAAGGAGGTAGCTCGATCGAGTTCATTTTTGGTTGCTTTCTGGTCAGATTCTGGAGTCGAGGCACTCGATCGAGTAAGTGGGCAAGTCGATCGAGTGACCTCAACTCGATCGAGTGGGTTGTGGTACTCGATCGAGTAGGTTTTACCCAGGTTGTTTTCGTGTTTTGAGATATGGGATGTGTGTTCATGTTTACCTTTTCTTATATAGTTTCAAGATGCCGCCGAAAAGAACCGCGTTGTATGCCAGGGCTGAGAACAATAGTGTAGATGAGATCGTTAAGATGTTGGAGCACCAAGATGCTCTTATAGAGGCTTTAAAGAAATTCGGGAAAGATAAAGAGGCGAGGGCGGATTATGCCAAGATGAGTATATATATAGCGAGGTTCAATCCTAAGGAGTACATGGGCACGGGTGCGCCAATCCTGCTGGATAATTGGCATAGAGAGATGGAAAACATACTCAATTTGGTTCATTGCCCAGAGGAACTTCGAGTGGAACAAGCTGTGTTCTACTTATGGGAAGCAGCCAGTGAGTGGTGGGATAAGGTTAAGGCGAGTGCTCTGGACTTGTATATGAAACAGGGGTTACCTGCTATACCATGGGATGAGTTTAAGAGGGCTATGAGTCGAGAGTTTGTGCCAGAGCATATGCGGAGTAAGCTGAGAGAGGAGTTTGATGACTTCAAGATGACTTCTGATATGACGGTTGCTGAGTGCTATCATAAGTTCAACGAGAAATCTAGGTACGCAGAGGATATGGGGCTGAGCCAAGAGAACATGACATTGAAATTTGAGAAAGGGTTGACAACGAAGATTATATAGTAATTGTCGGTAGGGGTCCTTACGGATGTTAAGGAGGTATATGAGCGTTCTGGTAGAGCTGAGAGGTTGGTAGAGATGACTAAAGAGAACAAAGAGTGAGAGAGAGCTTCTGAGAAGAGGAAGGCTGAGAGTAAGGGAGGTGGTCAGTCTAGTTACAAGAGGGGCGGCCATAACCAGGTGAGAACATACTCTTCTGGGTTGGGGTTCAGTGGTGGAGCTTCTTACGGGCGTGGCCGTGGTGGTGGTAGCAGCAGCTGGGGTTTATCTTGCTTTAACTGTGGCGGTGTGGGCCGCAAGAGACATGAGTGTACTAGTGCCGTGAGTGGGGGGTTTCCAGAGACCATCACAGGGGAGTTTCTCTCAGGGTCCATCTCAGAGTTGTGCTAGTAACAGGCCAGCTGGGTCGTGGAATAATCAGGGTGGTAAGAGTAACAACAATGGTGGGGCTAACCGCAATGGCGGTAATTCATATCAGGGACCGACGACGAACAACAACAACTAGGGGTCGGCTGTTAAGCCTTCTACTTCAACTAGTACTGTCAAGAGAGATGGACAGAAGACCAGTGGTAAGCTGTTCATGATAGAGAAGAAAGCAGCTGAGGATGATGCTCATGTTATAACGGGTACTTTTCTTGTTAATGGAGTCTTTACCTTTGTTTAGTTTGATTCGGGAGCGTCACAGTCATTTGTATCATCGAGTCATACAAAGCTTTTGAGTTTGAGTGAGTATGAGTCTGTAAAAGAGGAAGTTATTATACCGTCGGGTGAGTCTGTATCATTTGGGCGGTTGTATAGAGGTGTGTCTATGATAGTTGGGCAGGTTGACTTACCATTGGACTTGTTAGAGTTTCCCTTAGATGGTTTTGAGATGATAGTTGGTATGGACTGGTTAGGTAAGTACAAGGCTAAGATAGATTGTCATCAAAAGAGAGTTTCTTTGAGAGGTCCTAAGGGGATTAGTGTGTCTTATAGTGGGTTTGTTGTCAAACCCAAAGTTAAGTTGATAGTAGTAGTGACCTTCAAGTCTTATCTAAGGAAGGGGGTGTCCGTTAATCTTATGCCATGTGAGAGACCATAGTATGGAGAGTCCGACAGTTGAGCAGATACCAGTGATGGGAGAGTTCCCAGATATTTTTCCAGATGAGATACCAGGTTTGCCACCGAAGAGGGAGATTGATTTCAGTGTTGAGTTGAAACCAGGGACGGGATCAATCTCTAAGGCCCCCTACCGCATGGGTCCTAAGGAGTTGGAGGAGCTGAAGAAACAGTTGGATGATTTGATTAAGAGGGGGTATATAAGACCTAGTATATCACCGTAGGGAGCACCAATTTTGTTTGTGAAAAGAAAGATGGGAGTTTGAGGTTATGCATCGATTATAGAGACCTTAACAGAGTTACAGTGAAGAACAAGTATCCTTTGTCGAGGATAGATGATTTATTTGATCAGTTGAACGGTGCAGCGGTCTTTTCTAAGATCGATTTGAGGTCGGGTTATCATAAGGTGAGGATTCATGGTGAGGACATACCGAAGACAGTATTTACATCGAGGTATGGTCATTATGAGTATGTGGTGATGCCGTTTGGGTTGTCTAATGCACCTGCAGTGTTTATGGATTTGATGAACCGGGTCTTCAGTCAGTTCTTGGATCGGTTTGTGATGGTCTTTATCGATGATATCTTAGTCTACTCTAAGACTAAGGAGGAGGATGAGGAGCATTTGAGAATAGTGTTGCAGACTTTGCGAGACAATCATCTATATGCAAAGTTGTCTAAGTGTGTGTTCTGGTTAGAGGAAGTTGCTTTTCTGGGACATGTGATTTCAAAGAAGGATGTTGTTGTGGATCCTGCAAAAATAGAGGCAGTTACTCGGTAGGAAGCACCGAAGAATGTGGCAGAGATCAGGAGTTTCATGGGTTTGGCAGGGTACTATCGACGGTTCGTGAAGGATTTTTCCAAGATAGCAAGACCTATGACGGCTTTGATGAGGAAAGATAACAGGTTTCGTTGGGATGAAAGTTGTGAGACGGCATTCGAAACATTAAAGGAGCGTTTGACCACAGCTCCAATCTTAGCATTACCTGAAGGGAGTAAGAACTTTGAAGTGTACACAGATGCTTCAAACAATGGGTTGGGGTGTGTGTTGATGCAGAACGGGAAAGTGATTGCCTATGCTTCAAGGCAATTGAAGCCTTATGAAGAGAATTATCCGACACATGATTTGGAGTTAGGTGTAGTTGTGTTTGCTCTCAAGATTTAGAGGCACTATCTTTATGGGGCGACCTTTAAGGTGTTTTCAGATCATAAGAGTCTCAAGTACATCTTCACTCAAAAGGAGTAGAACATGAGACGGAGGAGGTGGATAGAGCTGATTGGGGATTATGACATGGATATTATATACCATGAAGGGAAAGCCAACGTGGTTGCAAATGCCTTGAGCAGTAAAAGTGTGCATTCTCTATACACAGGTATGTCTTTGATGAGGCTGAAAGATGAGGTGGAAAAGATGGGTATACATATGGTACAGAAAGGGGATGCTAGAGGGGTGGAGAGCTGTAGTAGAGAAAAGGACGGTGTCTAGATTCTCTGTTCATACAGACGGCAGTGTGAGATTCGATGGTAGGTGGTGTGTACCCAATGATGAGGATTTGAGGAAGATGATAATGACAGAGGCTCATTGCACACCATATTCGGTACATCCAGGTGGTGACAAGTTATATAAAGATTTTAAGAAGACTTTCTGGTGGCCTGGGATGAAGAAGAAAACAGCTGAGTTTGTGGCTCGTTGTTTGACATGTCAGAGAGTTAAAGGGGAGCAGCGACGACCACAAGGTAAGATTCAATCTCTGGAGGTACCTGAGTGGAAATGGGAGTCTATCTCTATGGATTTTATCGTGGGTTTGCCGAGGATTAAACAGGGTAATAACATGATATGGGTAATAGTTGATCGTCTGACCAAGTCAGCTCACTTTGTGCCGATGAAAGAAACATGGACCAAGATACAGTTAGCTTTGGCTTATCGGAAGCATGTGGTTCGTTTGCATGGGGTGCCTAAGGATATAGTGTCATATAGAGATGCGAGATTCATATCACGGTTTTGGAAAGAGTTGCAGGAGTTGATGGGAACTACTTTGAAGATGAGTACTGCTTTTCATCTTGCGACAGATGTTCAGACAGAGAGGACCATCAAGACTTTAGAGGATAAGTTGCGAGCTTGTGTTATGGATTTTGGTGGTAGCTGGGAGGAGAGGTTTGACCTGATTGAGTTTTCTTATAACAACTATCACACGAGTATTGGCATGACACCATTTGAGGCATTGTATGGGAGGAGATGTTGGAGTCCAATTTGCTGGGACGATAGAGCTGAGGCAGTGGTTTTAGGGCCACAGATGGTACAGGAGATGGTTGAACAGGTTAAGCTGATCAGACAGAAGATGAAAACGGCCCAGGATCGACAAAAGAGTTATGCAGATTTACATCGTCGTGACATAGAGTTTCAGGTTGGGGACAAGGTTCTTTTGAAAGTGTCTCCTATACGTGGGGTCATGAGATTTGGTAAGAAAGGGAAACTGAGCTAGAAGTTCATCGGACCATATGAGATTTTGGATCGTGTGGGTGAGGTTGCTTACCGGTTAGCTTTACCAGCTGCTTTAGATAGAGTGCATAATGTGTTTCATGTGTCTCAGTTGCGGAAGTATGTGAGTGATCCTTCACATGTGTTAGAGGTACAGAACATCGAGTTGGATGAGTCCTTGTCTTATCTTGAGGTGCTGAAACAGATTCTTGATCGCAAGGTTAGGAAAACTAGACATGGGGAAACAGTGTTGCTTAAAGTTTTTTGGTCTAACCATGAGGTCGAGGAGGCTACTTGGGAGGCGGAGGAGACTATGAGGGAGCGGTATCCGTCTCTTTTTTTATCAGGTATGTGTGGTTACGGGGACGTAACCATGTTTCTTTTAGGGAGGTAGGAGATGGTCGCATAGAGTTTTTGTATGTTTTATGTTGGTTTTAGTATAGTTAGTAGTTGCTTCGAGTCGGTTTGAGTGTTGGTTGGGAGTTTGTTTTGAGTTTTTGCTTTTTTATTGTGTCGGAGTGGAGATAGTGTGTTTTGTTTTTGTCTATGGGTTGAACTTCGGGGACGAAGTTCTTTTTAAGGAGGGAAGACTGTAATACTACGGTTTTATGTGTCTTTGGGTACTCTATCGAGTGGGACTTACTCTGTCGAGTAAGTAGCTTTTTACGCAAAACAGTAGTCTGCCTGTAGAGTACTCAATCGAGTAAGTTGGGGACTCGATCGAGTAAGGGGCACTCGATCGAGTAAGTCACTTACTCGATCGAGAAAGTGTGTTTTACAGATTTGTTTGGATGGGTTTTGTTAATAACGCGAGATTAATATAAAAGCTTCCGTCATTATTTCTTAAACACCTTTTCAATATTCTTAAACCTTTCAAAGAGATTAGAACTTACGTTGTTCGCATCTCTCCCGTTATTGGCAAATCCCTAGGCTAGGTTCGTCGGATCATCTCGTTCATTTTACCATTGTGATCGTCGTGTCAAGGGTATGTTCCTTGTATAATTTTTATAGCGTTTGGTTGAGTTTCATTAAAACCCTCATAGGGTAATGTTGGGGGTTTTGGTTGTTTTGTGATGTGTGGTTGGTAATTGTATGTATGCATGTTATAGGAGGAGGATTCGTAGAGGAGAGATTCTGATTAGCAGCTAGATCGTCTGTGGTGATTGCTATTCCAGGATGGGTTTCCTTACTCAGTATTGGTTAGATAGTGTTGTTGGTAATTGTTGTTGTTGTTGTTGTTGTTTGATTATCAAATTGGAATTGGTTTTTGGTAATTGTTGATTGTGTAAGGTGATTGTTGTATAACTGTCTGTGATCTTCGGGGTGCGTCCTTGGCTAAGTGGAGTCACTTGCGGGAGTTGCTTCACACCCTTGATTCAACTTCTGTGGAACCCGCCACAGAAGGGATGTGCACATTAATGAACATGGGTTTATCGCTCGGATGAGATGAGCGGGGCTTAGGTGGGAACGGCTGCGGTCCCCCACTGGCGGTGTGGAGTACTTGTTGCGATGGGTACTCGGGCAGGACTATACATTTCAGTGGGTAGTCAGGTGTGTGGAGATGAGATGGAGTTGTGTTGATTGAGTTGTGCTGATTGAGATGTTTTTTCTGTTGTCTTATTGCAGATGTTTATTTTATGTAATCCGTACTGACCCCGTTTAAATGTTTTAAAAACTGTGGTGATCCATTCGGGGGTGGTGAGCAGTTATTGTGCAGGTATGAGTTGATGCGCATGGGCTAGCTGGGTTGAGTCATCACGATGCTGTTTTAGAAGTCTGTCACTGTGTCGAACATTCTCTTATTTTGTTTAGTCGCTTGACAGTTTTGAGAACCTTTGTATTTTCATTTATCAGTTTCGGAGTTGGTTCTATTGCTTTAAACTTTATTATTATTAAAGTACATTTCATTATTGTCCATTTGATTATCATTGCCTCGGGTAACCGAGATGGTAGCATTCTCATGCCTTAAGTGGTCCTGGTAAGGCACTTGGAGTATGGGGGTAATACATTGATCATGAATGTGAATATGAAGGAATAGCCTTTGATGTGGAAGATGTGAAGTTAGAAAAGCCAATATCCTTGAGCTCTTGTGAGACTGAAAGTGTGGTATTTGATAAAGAAGATTTGAGGTTGAGCAAACCAAATACTCTTAGCCTTTGTGAGTATGAGGGTGTGACGTTTGATGTGAACATTGAGGTGATGGCCGGAGAAAGAGTTAATGAAGAGGAGTGAATCCCCTATTTATGATTCATATGAAGAAAGCAATCATGACGAATCTATGGAAGATGATGATAAGGAGAAGATTGACTCAAATGATGAATGAGGTTGTGAGATTAACTTGCTTGAGGAACCCATCCTTGAGAAGTTTGAAGATGTCTTCAGTGAACAAGAAGAATTTCTCTTCCTTATTGAACATGAGGAACTTCTCACACCCACTATGGAACCTATGATAGTTGAAGATGACATTATGAACCTTCTTATGAAAGTGAAATCGTCATACAAGAATCACTTGGTGGAGAAGCTCAAGGACAAATCTAAGAGGCAGCCCGCTTGTGAAAACTTGGCACCCACAATCCCAATTCCCAAGACGCCCCATCATCAATGCCATGAAAGTTCATCTTTTATTCTTGAAGGATTTATTAGTCCAATTACTTTCGTCATCAACTTAGAAAGAAATATGAGCAACCGGAAAACCTCTATGCCAAGAATCTCAAGTTTGCTAGTTGCAAGAGCCGGGAAGGCCATCCTGACAAAGCAAAGGAAAAGGGGAAGGAGTTCAAAGAAAGGCCCCTCATGGATTGGCCCTACTCTATCTTGAAATGGTTCAAAACTTACTCATGCTTACTTGAGGACCATTCATAAGCTTTTGATTAACTATTGAGAGCATTGAGCTCCATCGATAATGGAATTCATCATTCCAACTTAGTTTGGTGGAGTCCTATCTCAAACCACCATTTGTAATATACTCTTTCTAAGCCTTATATTGTATCCTAATGGTAGTTGCATTTTAGATCAGTTACATGTATCTTTTAGTCCTTATATGAGAGTTGTGACGGAGAGTTCTTATATACTCTTTAAGCCAATTTTTCAGGAAAGGGCACGATGATAAGAAGGGATCATAAAGGGTGAAAGGAAAAGGCTTAACTTAAGCCTTAATTTCGACAAGAGCAGAGGCAAAACGCCCCTCTCATTCAAAGGACGCTCGATCCGCAGCTGGGGAAAACAAAGAAAAAAGTCCTGACACAAAAAAAGTACGACCTGATCCCAGGACGCCCGTCCCACCCTGAGGGACGATCGAGCCGACTCCAGGACACTCGGGTCACCTAAGAAATACAAATGAGGGTGTGACGTTTGATGTGAACATTGAGGTGATGGCTGGAGAAAGAGTTAATGAAGAGGAGTGAATCGCCTATTTATGATTCATATGAAGAAAGCAATGATGATGAATCTATGGAAGATGATGATAAGGAGAAGAGTGACTCAAATGATGAATGGGGTTGTGAGATTAACTTTCTTGAGGAACCCATCCTTGAGAAGTTTAAAGATGCCTTCAGTGAACAAGAAGAATTTCTCTTCCTTATTGAACATGAGGAACTTCTCACACCCACTATGGAACCCATGATAGTTGAAGATGACATTATGAACCTTCTTATGAAAGTGAAATCATCATACAAGAATCACTTGGTGGAGAAGCTCAAGGACAAATCTAAGAGGCAGCCCGCTTGTGAAAACTTGGCACCCACAATCCCAATTCCCAAGACGCCCCATCATCAATGCCATGAAAGTTCATCTTTTATTCTTGAAGGATTTATTAGTCCAATTACTTTCGTCATCAACTTTGAAAGAAATATGAGCAACCGGAAAACCCCTTATGCCAAGAATCTCAAGTTTGCTAGTTGCAAGAGCCGGGAAGGCGATCCTGACAAAGCAAAGGAAAAAGGGAAGGAGTTAAAAGAAAGGCCCCAATGGATTGGCCCTACTCTATCTTGAAATGGTTCAAAACTTACTCATGCTTACTTGAGGACCATTCACAAGATTTTGATTAACTATTGAGAGCATTGAGCTCCATCGATAATGGAATTCATCATTTCAACTTAGTTTGGTGGAGTCCTATCTCAAACCACCATTTGAAATATACTCTTTCTAAGCCTTATATTGTATCCTAATGGTAGTTGCATTTTAGATCAGTTACATGTATCTTTTAGTCCTTACATGAGAGTTGTGACGGAGAGTTGTTATCTACTCTTTAAGCCAATTTTTCAGGAAAGGGCACGATGATAAGAAGGGATCATAAAGGGTGCAAGGAAAAGGCTTAACTTAAGCCTTAATTTCGACAAGAGCAGAGGCAAAACGCCCCTCCCATTCAAAGGACGCTCGATCCGCAGCTGGGGAAAACAAAGAAAAAAGTCCTGACACAAAAAACGTACGACCTGATCCCAGGACGCCCGTCCCACCCTGAGGGACGATCGAGCCGACTCCAGGACACTCGAGTCACCTGAGAACTACACAGGGCTGAGCCTCAGCACACCCGGACCCAAACCAGGTATCTCTTCATTCACGAGAGGCAAGGGTCCAAGAGAATGAAGAGATACCTGGTTTTAAACATCTTGAGCACTTTTCGAAAGTGCATTTCATCGAAGATACACACCGTCAGCGATTCGAGGAGTAACTAGGTAAGAGTTACGAGCCTACTCAATATATTGATCTTGATATGTTGGAAATACTTGGTATAAGGCAAAAATCGGAGTTGTTTTTCAATGACTTGGGTCTTGAAAGGATGTTTTATGCTCATTAAGACACCTACCTTGGCCTCACATTAGAATTTCTATGTAGCCTCCGCGTTGTTACTAATTGATGAAAAGATGTCGGTATGGAATTCCGCCTATGCAATTTGTCTCATAGGATGACCTTAGAGAATTTTGCGGAAATCTTTGGTCTTGAGATACCAAAGAAAGACACCGACAAACCATCCCACCTCTGTATCGGCTACCTTTGGAGGGCCATTTCCGGGAGAGAATTTAGTTCTTTCAAACGATGCTAAACTTTTGCTATCCAACACCCGGTGATTCGTATTAGCGAAAGATTCATAGTCGGGACCATTCTTGGAAGGGTAGAGCAAAACAAGTGCACCCTTCTGGACTTGACTTACCTCGAGTCCTACTTGAACGTGCAAGGGACAAAGCCCTTCAACTTCAACACACCCCTTGAGATGCTTACAAGGCTTTATGATTTCGCCAAGGGTATTTCTCAAATTAAAACCTTGGTGATGGTAGGGCTATAACAATTTTGGCCAATGCACTTTGCCCCGGATTTAACTTGGATGGGAGGTATGTAAAGCTCAAAGGAAGTACTTTATTTGATAAACATGCCATCTTTTACCATCACCGGTGGTATAGATACAATGGGGTCGGGAATGTAGAATGGTTCACTAGGGAATACTCATCACTTGTACTATTGGGGTGGAATATATCACCCATCGAACCCCTCTTGAGCCGATACTCACAAAGGCCAAGCTACCTTCTACCCATTAAGATTATGACCACCCACCACCATGAGAAGAAATACTCCACCAACCTCCCGAAATGCTGGAATGGGGTGATGCACCGCACCAACAACCATATTATGTGCCCATACCGCCTTACCCCACCACGCATGTACCATTCGCTCCCCAAGATCCAAAAGCCCCATCAATGTGCGAATTGATGATACTCATGTAACGTGTTGAACTTGGAGTGCACGATGGACGGGTTGACAATTACTTAGCCCCAATACCCCTCCTACTACAACATGGCACAGAAGGGTACGTCAATCCTAGAGGCCCTCTTCCATCATGGGCTCAACCACACCTCTTGTTCCCAAACTATGGCAACCAAGGAGGGGAATTTTGCGGCCAAGGTGGGGGATACCATAACCAAGGAGGAGGTTATGAAGACCAAGGAGGGCATAGTGGGCATGGAGGACGCATGGATGATGATGAAGGATACAATGGCTAGAACACTTAGCCTTGCCACCTCCATTGTATGATACCTCTTCTCTCCTTCTCATGTGTAGTTGCATTGCATTTTTCGGTTACCTTGCATTCTAGTTATATAGTATAGCTTGCATTGTAATATATATCACATGCTTCATGTAGTTATTGCATATAGTTAAACTTGCATTCATGCATAGTCACTAATGACCAAACCTATTCCTTTCTATAGTAGAAATAGTGCTTAAATCGGTTTGGGGCGGTTTGATCATAGGTGACCATAGCCTAAGAGAGAACATACATTATCTAGTGTAGTTTAGATTGCATTTATTTGTTATATATGTCATGTAGAATTGCATTTAGTTAGAACATGCATTCATTCATATCATATCATTGCATTTGTACTTCAATTTCCATAAAACTTTAAAAATCCAAAAACATGTATTTCTTTTTCATTCCTACTCCTACATGTACATTGAGGATATTGTCCAAAATAAAGTGGGGGATAGGAATTTATATTCCAAAATACATAAAAATTTGAAAAATTTCAAAAAATCCTAAAAATCTGTTCTTTAATTTCATAAAAAAAATCCCTAAAAATTTAAAATTTACAAAAACTAAAAACATGTTCTTCCATTTAGTAGTGTATAATTGTATATACTTGTATTTTTGTTCTCTTCTCACATAGATACGACACTACATTTGAGGCATTAGCAAGGGAATGTGAAGACCGCTTGGTATGATCGCTCTAATCCCTATTTCCCTTCCATTTCTTTTCATTACTCATATGAGGAGGATGGGCTTACATGTCAAGGAGGATGTGGTGTATGATATGAATGAATGCATGTGATAGCTTTTAAAGGGCACGACACTCATGGTATGATTCGAATTTTCTTCCGGTGATAGCTTTTAACAAAGGGGCGGGATCATATTTTGAAGGTTTCTTCACATAAGTCGAGTCATTATCAAGACTGAACACCTTGCAAAACTCATTAAAGGACATCTTTCTATCCACATTCTCAAGGTGGAATTCAATATTCCTTCGGGTCTCCACCTTTGTGACTTTCAATGAACTTAGAAATTCTAAGGTGATGGAGGGGTAGGTCAATTCTTGCATATCAAATAATGTAAGAAACCCCATAGACTCAAAGAAGTTCTTGGTTCTTTCAAGGACACACAATTTGGTCAAAGCATCTTGGCAATTAAACTTGGTGGGAAAAATCGATTTCTTAGCAAGAGACATAAAAATTTTCCTATGAGAATCGGATGTGAAAGTTACCTCCGGATATTCATGTAATTGCTCAATAACCGGGATAGGAGTAGTAGCTTCCACCATAGAAGTAGGAGTTTCTTGATTTTCCAATCTTGCTTGTTGAACCACCAAAGCTTTGGAAGCTTGAAGAACTTGTTGCCTCTTTGAAAGATTTGATTTTGTAGGTGCCTTGTTTCCACCTTTAGTCCTAGCCATTTTTCTTCTCCTTGTATGTATCAACAACCAATGATTTTCATGAATTCTTCTAGTATCTTCAAGCTTCAATGAATCCCAAATCGATTTAGGATTTTTAAAATTTGCTTATAACCCTAGAAAATCGATTCAATTTTTGAGGATTTGGATGCTTGAATGGCTTTTTGTTGATAAAGGAATGATTTGATTGAGTTTAGAGGAAGTTTGGAATTGATTTGGGTGAATTTGGTTGAGGAAAGTGATTTTTGTGGATGGAGGAATTGAGCGTTTTGAATGTGTGTTTGTGTTTTGAATGATTAAAATGTAATGGGAAACGGAGTTTTAAATCCCGTGTTTTTGAATTTCAGCAGAGGGAGACGAGCATCTTAGGCACGGGACGCTCGGATTATAGCTCAGTCAGCCTTAGAAACTGAAACTCGTGTTGAGACGAGCGTCCTCAGGAGGAGACGAGCAGATTCTTGCTTGAGACGAGCAGATTGTTCTGAGGACGCTCGTATTCATAGTCAGAGTGAAATCTTAAATTTTGATGTAACCAGGACGAGCGGATTCTCACTGAGACGAGCATCTTTGGACTGAGATGAGCGGATTCTTAAGGAGACGCTCAGATTGTAGTTCAGTACCAAATTTTTTTTTTCAGCTCTGTCAAGACGAGCGTCGTTATGTCAGGACGCTCGGATTTTCATCCAAGACGAGCGGGTTCTTCTTGAGACGCTCGGATCATCCCTGTAGCTCACGAGTTCAGTTCCACCCGTGGGCATCTTCATATCCCAAGTCATTTTCTTCTTTATTCATTTTATCTTCATTGGGGATGTACTATAAAGGCTTGGATAGCCTAGGCAATTGCTATCCCCACACTAAGTCAAAACACTACACATCAAGAAACATTTGAGTCCCTCCCTCACTTTCTCTCAAAATGATAATCTTGATCAAAATGTACAAATGTAAATCCAAAATTGACAAAAAATGCAATACAAGAATAAAAATGCGAGTTAAGAGGTTAGAATATTTACAAATGGTGGTTTAGGTTGGGCTCCACCAAACTCTCACTCTTGAGATGAAATGTCAAGGGGGCATAGCCAAGGTGTTGTTGATGTTGCTCAACACCTTGTAGAAGTAGTCGAAGGCTTGTTCATTGTCATTATAAATATCTTCAATAGACCTTTGCACATTGTGTTCTTCATGGTGGTAACTTGAGTCAAGATGGTCACCAAAGCCTTGGTCTATAGCATTGCACATGTAGGGATTTTGACTAACCCATCGAATTCATCATCCCATAGACCGCATACTTCACTAGCTTGCTTGCCTTTAGTATCATGAGATGATGGAAACAACTCCTCTTTCTTGTTATCATGGCCAATGAGGCCTTCTTCATTACTTGTCATGAGTGGTGGTGAGCTATTCAAGCTCTCATTGTTACAATTTCCTTGCTCTTTGGACGGAGCATCTTGAAGATTATCCTCTTTCTTCTTTCATATGGGTGGTGATTCTTTACCCATAGCTTGATCTTTCCATTGAGATGCCAACTTCTTCCTATCACTTTCTCGGCTATAATGATCGATCATGAAACATGGCTCATGTAAGCGGGGAGCTCTCATTGTCTTGTCAACGTTAAAAGTGATTGTTTCATCTCCCACTTCAAGTGTGAGTTCTCCATGTTTCACATCAATCACCGCTCATGCGGTATGTAAGAATGGTCTTCCTAAAATGATAGGAATGTTGGAGTCTTCCTCCATGTCAACAATAACAAAGTCCACCGGGATGAAGAACTTGCCAATTCTTACAGGCACATCCTCCCATACCCCTAAAGGTGTATTCGTTGATCGATCCGCCATTTGAAGTGTGAAATTAGTGCACTTGAGTTCTCCCATTCCTAGCCTTTTGCACACCGAGTATGGCATGACACTCACACTTCCCCCAAGGTCACATAAAGCTTTGTTGATTGTAGTGTCGCCAATGGTGCATGGAATAGAGAAGCATTCTGGATCCTTGAGTTTTGGAGGTGAACTTCCTTGTAGGATGGCACTACTCAACTTAGTGAACGCAATAATATCTAGCTTCCGGATGGATTTATTCTTTGTAACAATATCTTTCATGTATTTCGCATAGGCCGGAACATGATTAATTAATTCCGTGAATGGAATTGAGACTTCCAAGTTCTTCACAATCTCCATGAACTTTCCAAGTTGTTCATCGAACTTAGGCTTAGCTTTACGACTAGGAAATGGAAGTCTAATAACGATAGGCTCTTTCTCTTTAGCATTCTCTTCATTCTTCTTCTTTGAAACATCTTGAATGGTGGTGGTTTCTTCTTCTTTCTTAGAGTTTTCAACTCTTTCCATGTCACTAGCATTCACAACATCTTCATCAATGGGCCTCTTCGGCCCTTCATACCTTGTACCACTCCTGAAATGGATGGCACTCACCGACTCATGTCTTGGGGGTTTACTTTGAGGTGGTAATTGCTCCTTTTATCTTTGAGAGCTAGAAGATGCTAATTGAGACATTTGTGTCTCCTACATCTTTGTGTGAGCTAGCATGTTGTTGATGGTTATATCATTTGCTTGGCTATCTTTTTGCATTTGAGTGAAAAATTCGTGTTGATTATTTTGCATTTGAAGGACCTCTTTTTGAACATCAAAACCTTGGTCATTGGATTGATTGCAAGAGGGTTGGTTTTGATAACCTTGGTTTTTGTAAAAGGGTCTTTGAGCTTGATTTCTCATTGAGGGTGGGGTGTATGTTGGTTGAGGGTTTTGAACATTTTGGCTTTTGTATGAAAAATTGGGGTGGAATTTGGTGTTCTCATTGTAATAGTTTGAATAAGGGGTGCCATTCTTGTATGCTTGGAAAGCATTCACTTGTTCACTTGTTCCCCTACATTCACTTTGGTCATGTCCCAAAGTTCCACAACTCTCACATACTCCACTTGGAATTGATGATGATGCTACCATAGCATTAACATGTTGCTTGGGTGATTTGGAGGCCTCTTCAAGTTTAGCCATGGCCTTCTCAAACTTAAAATTAATGGTGTCAATGTGAGCACTTAGTTGAGCACCCAATTGAGTAATGGAATCCACCTCATGCTTTCCTCCTCTAGTAGCCTTCTGAGGTCTACTATATTGCGAGTTATGGACCGCCATTTCTTCAATTTTGTTCCATGTTTGATTGTCATCAACTTCGGTAAACATACCATTGGATCCAATATTGAGAATGTTTCGAGAGTCTTCATATAGACCATTCCAAAATTGTTGTACAAGGAACCACTCGCTAAGTCCATGGTGTGGACAAGAACGACAAGTGTCCTTGAATCTCTCCCATGCTTCGTACAAAGATTCCTCTTCCCTTTGTTTGAACCTGGTGATTTGGGCTCTCAACATGTTAGTCTTTTCCGGAGGATAGAAGTTCTTATAGAAAACAAGTGCCAATTTCTTCCTAGAATCAATACCAAGAGTAGCCTTGTTTAGGCTTTTCAACCAGTGTTTTGCGGTACCAATCAAAGAAAAAGGAAATAAGACCCATCAGATTTGGTCTTGAGTAACTCCGGTTTGAGAAATCCCATCACAATAGTCACAAAAAGTCTCCATATGTGAGTGAGGGTCTTCACTGGGCATCCCTCCAGATTGACTTCTCTCAACTAATTGTATGAATGCGGATTTGGCAATGAAATTACCGGTTAAATGTTGTGGTGTAGGAGTACCATTTGGTAGGTTCTCCTCGGTTGGTACGGAATATGATGAGAATTTAGGCATTGTGGGTTGATTTTGTGGTGAGTTTTGTATTGGGTTATCCTCTCATTCTCTTGCAAAAGATTTGGTAAACTCAATGTTATTTGGTTGAATGTTCACAATTTCTCCAATACCTCTTAAAGTACCTCTAGAAAGTCTTCTATTGTTGGTCAAAGTTCTTTCAATTTCAAGATCAATGGGTAACAAGTTACCTTGTGATCTCCTAGACATGCAAAATATCAAACAACTCGAAAACAATTAGAACAACCTTGAGGAGATTGACTTCCCCAAGGTAAAGAAAGACACAACTAAAAACAATTAATGAAAATCAAATCAAGTTAACACCGTCCCCGACAACGGCGCCATTTTTTTGGTGTGAGGTTAAAACTCGTCGTCAAAAGCTACCTAACCAAAACAATATTTATAACTTTACAAACTACTCTTAGTAAAGAGGCAAGTAAAGGTCGGATCCTAAGGGACGGGTATTGATGTAGGATTTTTAATTGCATATGGTTGTGTCTTAGGGTGTCACAATTTGGGTTGAGATAGGAGATCAACTAAACTAATTAACAATATGAAAGCAAAGTAATAAAAACAAGCAATGTGATTAAAATGAGGTGTAAACAATTGATTCAAAGCACTAGGGTGTCATGGGTTCATGGGGGATTCATGGGAGTTGATCATACAAACATGTTCTCTACTAGATGCAAGCACTTATTGTTGTGATGGGATCGAGTTGGTGTATAAGCTTACAATCCCTAAGAAGGTTTGGGTCCCGGAGCCGAATCGATTAGATTGTACAACACCTACAAGTCGACCTAGTCCTTCCTATCCAACTATATGCATGGTCTAATGAGACTCGAGTTGGTGTATAAGCTTACAAGTCTCATTGAGAAGATAGGTGATGGGTAAAAAATGCAAGGATTCATAGGCTCCGATTTCATCAAACATAACATGTGCATAAGTTGAAATCACAACAAGCAAGCAAATTAATTATGAAAACATATTAGACTAAGCATGAATCAATCCTCATGTTGGTTTCCCCTAATTCCCCATTACCCTAGTTAAGTAAACTACTCACTCATTATCAAGTTTAACATGCTAACAAGGTTATCAATCATACTAGCAAGGCAAAACATGATGAATAAATGAAAATGATTAACAATAATTAAAACAAGGATTAAGAGAATTATACCTATAGAGATTCCAAATAATAAAGAAAAGAATAATAGAAGTACTTGATGATTGATGGAAGGTTGTCAATCCTCCAAATAAACCCAAATAATCTTCTAATTACCCAAAATAAATGAAGAACAATAGAGAAATTAATAAAAGATTAAGAATTGAGATTTGTATTAAGACTAGATTAAAATTTGATTACAAGATTAAGAGAGTATTAATATAGTATTAAGATTGCGTACTAATTGATTACAACTTGATTAAGAAAGTATTAAGAGAGCATGCTAATCTAAGTAGTAAAATGGGGTATTTATACTAAAGATTAGGTACACAAATTAGGGTTACTAAGTGCTTAAATGACTGTTAAGTCCTTAAGAAAAGTTGAGGAAATGCTTCTCTCCTAGGAAATGAGCATTTCCGTTTTGCTGGTCCCGTATGGATATGCTCGTCCCGAGCGGCTTTAGTCTTGGCACGGTTGGTTCTGTCCTGTGATCCGAGCGGATCATAGAGGAGACGCTCGGATCTTTTGTCAGCACGACGAGCGTCTTGGCTGGAGGACGCTCGGATGGTGGTGCTGAGAGACGCCCGGATTGGTGGCAATCCGCTCGGATCCTGGGCCAGGCAGCTTCTTTTCTCTTTGTTCCTCAACAATCCGCGGGGATCTTGTTGAGGATGCAAGGATCCTTTCATCATTGCCCAATCTACTTTATTATCTACATAAGCTATCTAGTATTGTCTTCTCTTTGATGCTTGGTCATTAGATGCGATCAATTTAGCTCCATTTCGCCATGTAAATGCAAGGTTAGCTCTACTTTCCTACCAAGGAGGACAAAACCTCAAAGAATACGCAAAATGGAAAACTAAAGATAGTAAATGACCCAATTATGCACTATAAAGCATATGAACGAGGTAAATTTGGGGCTAAATGTGCTCAAATATGAGTCACATCACCTTGCTACAAATGAGGTTACTTTGAAAAATGTTCAAAAATGCAAAATTGAAATTGCCAAGTATCAAAATGTCAAACCTAAAAAATGGGAAGAAATGTTCTTCAATGTCAAAATGCTACAAAAAAAAGGGGGGGAAATAAACTAAAGAGCAAACTACTATCATGAAACTCAAGTACTTTGAAACCCTTTTATCCATTCATGATCCTATATTTTTGTAAGGTGGAGAGGGGACGACCTTTCTTTTTGTCTAGGCAAGAGGGGGAATTCCGCGATCCTACAGTGTTTTCTAACACCATAGGGAATTGACTCTTGACAAAAACATTTAGCAATTGCGGATGAAAGTAGCCTAGTTTAACACAACTTAGAGGTGATTTGTTTGTATCCTCTTGGACTTAGTAACTTGGAGAACTAATATTTATGATGGAATGTGTACCCTTAGATTGCTTCCCTTTTAGATGATTTCCGCCACTTAGATGAGGAAAGTGGCTATTCTTTTGTAGATGCATCCATTACTTACCTCGTGTGCTTAATGTAGGATGCATCGCCATTTTGGCAAGGCATCTTATATAACAACCCGACCCACCACCGTCGTAACATAACCCAATAAGATGGGTGTGCACCTTTGGGCCCATATTTGTTCTCACTTAAGCCCAAAAGCACAAGGCCTTGTTACTAAGTAGTGGGTGGAATCCCTTATAAACATATCACAACCTCCTCAATTCCCCGATGTGGGACAACCTTACTCTCAATAACTTGGGGTGTTACAATCTCCCCCACTTAAAGAACACAACGTCCTTGTTGTTCCTCCAACTTGACCGCAGCCAAGCCCAGAATCCTCCCCCGCTAGGTGTGTGACCCGGGTACTTCCGACCACGGGCTCACCACACGGTCGCAGGGTCGCTCTGATACCATTTATAACAACCCGACCCACCACTTAGTAACAAGGCCTTGTGCTTTTGGGCTTAAGTAAGGACAAATAACTGGCCCAAAAGTGCACACCCATCTTATTGGGTTGTGTTACGACAGTGGTGGGTCGGGTTGTTATATCTTACCTCATGGATATCTTGGTTTGAGTTGAAGGGCTGAGTGAGACCCGCTAATTCTCTCACATCGACTTTATTATACATAAGGTTCATAGACTTAATCACCTATTTACTCGGGACGAGCAAAGGTTTCGGTTTGAGGATATTTAATATGACTCCTATTTGCGCACATTTAGTCCCCTAACTAGCCTAGTTCCTATGCTTTTTAGTATGTATTAGGGTCGTTTCTTGTCTTTAGCTTCCTTCTATGCATATTCTATGAGGTTTGGTATCCTGGAGAAGAGCACTAACTTGGCCAGACGGAGTGAAAAGGAGCTAAATTGATAACATCTAACGACCAAGCATCGAAGGGGAGACAAACACTAAAGGCCTAAGTCAATAAAACAAGGAAATGGGCAATGACAAAGGACCCCCATGGCTCTTCAATGATCTCTACGGATAACGAGGCAGCCAAGCAAGAATAAGAAGAAAAGCATTTGAAAACGGGCGACCCAAAGTCGGCCCGGGCGTCCCTAAGCTATGGATGGGCGTCCCCCATGCCAGGTCGGGCGGTTCCCCATGCAGGATGATTATCTTCAAGCAGAGGTCAAGCGTCCCCTTCCTAGGGCTTGCAAGACTTTGAACGTAAATTAACGGGTCTAACCGTCATTTAAGCCCTTAGTTAACCTAATCCTTGTATCACTATATATACTCTCATTGTAATAAATTAAGGGTTAAGCCCTCATAGTGTATAAAAAGGTCCCTTAGTTTAGATTAAACTCTCATTAGGAGTAGATTAGAATAGATTAGCCTTTAATCTTTCCTTAATTATTGTTCAAGAATTCTTAGATCTAGTTGGGTAATTGAAGATTATTGGGTTATTATTGGGAGAATTGACAACTCTTCATCAATCAATCAAGTTCTCTTTTATTATTCTTTCCTTTCCATTTGCTCATCTTGAGATTGGTATAATTTCTTTACTCTTTACTTAATTATTTCTTATTGCTTTACTCTTCCATCATGTTTATACTTGTAGATGATTGACACCATTGTTGACATGTTTTCCATGATAATGAGTGAGTAGTTCCCTAACTAGGGATTAGTTGGGGATAGGGGATTAAATATGGGATAAATCTATGCTTAATGAGTTCATATCAATGCTTGCTTATTGTATTTTCAAGTTATGCACATGTAATGTTTGATGAAAAGCTTGATTGACAACCTAGCATGATTTTCTTATCCTTTCAACAAGAATTGTAAGACATAAACCAACTCAAGGCTTGTTAGACCATGCATATAGTTGAATAGGAATAATTAAGTCAACTTGTAGGTGTTGTAAAGTGTTGACCGAATCGGCTCAGAGACCCAAAACTTCCTAGGAATTGTAAGATATAAACTAACTCGATTCCAACAATAATAATTGCTTGCATCTATATGATTCATTTTATGTTATTTCACCATGATTCCCCTATGATCCCATGATTCCCTAGTATTGTTAATCATTTGCTCACATCCTTGTTTTCATTGCTTGTTTTACCTTTCGTTGCTTGTTATTGCTTTCATTAGTTTAGAATCATCAACCCCAACCAATTGCGACACTAGCACAAATTGAAATAGATAGACTTAGAACCCAAAGCACACCGTCCCGTGGATCGACTTCGACTTAACCACTATCTAGTTGTTTGTTCAGATTATAAATGTGTTTGATTGAGTGAACAACGACTCGCTCACCATCAGCTTCATTTGTCTTGAGTCATCAATTCAACAATTCCTATTATGTAAACTTAAGAGAAAAACAATAGTAACATTTGGTTTGTCATCATCAACATCAAATACCCAATAGTAAACTAATCACTAGATCTGTGCTTATTTAAAATTATTTCTCGTCAATGGATTAATCACATCATTTATTTTAGGATTTTGAGATTTCTCGTCAATGTTTTTATTTTGAAGTAGCGGTGGTAGTCTTAGGTAAAATTTTGGAAATTGAAAATAATAAATATTATAGCCCATAATTTGATTATAGTTTGAAATGAACACAAGGTGATATAAAGTTTATTAATAAGCATTAAATGCCGAAAAAAAAATCTAAAATTTTTCATATAAAGTAAAGACAAATGTTGTGATATTACTAAATAGGAGGGAGTTTAAAATAAGGATATTCGCCCTAAGTTTTCTACCTCATTTAAATCTGAGGTCACAATATTACTCCGCATACTTCTCTTAAAAAAAAATCTTCCTTTATTCAGAATCTATTGTCGAGCAAAGCATGGAATCATAATAAAAATTGAGTTTTTAAGTTTTCCATAAAAAACAAAATTTCATTTAGAAACAAATGGGTGAAACAACATTTGTAGAGGTGATACTAGCAATATTTGTTCCACCCCTGGGAGTTTTTCTTCGTTTTGGAACTGGGGTAACTTTTTTTCTCTACCTCATCAGAAAGAATATTCGATCTATTTCTAAGATTTGTAGTTTGTAAATCATTCAATTTTTGCCTTTTTTATCGATATTTCATTTGTATTCAATACAAATTTCTTGTAGGTTGAGACGTGGATTTGCTTGGTGCTAACATTATTCGCATACATTCCAGGAATTATATATGCAGTTTACGTATTGACGGTATAAATGAAATCCTATGCAACATTATTGAGTATTTACCTCGGTGAAGTTCCTTCAAGTTAGCCTCGGTTTGAGCTCAATGAGATTGACGGGATTGATGGGATGTATTTAGCTTGTTATACAACTAGATTTGTTATTAAATTTTTTTGTCTTTCTCATTTATCCCTTAATTAATTAGAAAATGTATTCAGTAACATCATTTATACATATAGGCTATACAAATTAATGTGACCGTTATTAGACATTAAATGATATGTGTAATATCAAATGAGGTTGTTGTATGCATATAATGATAATGATTAATAAGTTTATTTTCCTATGAGGCCGTCTCGTAGTATTATTGGGTAGATAATTAATGTATAAAATAGCATATTTAGCAAAATTAGTCGCTAAATTCTTCTTGTTATGTTTACTTTTTTTTGTTGATTTATTGATTTATTTGTCTCATATGCCAACACGCATTTATGAATATGAAAACTTATTTTGATAAATATGTTACCTCATCTGGTGAGTTTGCCACTTTTCATGAGTTACGAGTCTAACAAGATTAATGGTTGATATTAACCCACACAAACACCAATAAAATAATTATATCTTTCTCTCTCTTAAAATCATTTCGTTATCTTTGTTCACTGTGTTCTTCATTCTTCTTTTCTTTTTTCCCAATTTCTTCAAATTCATGGCATAACTCGATAAATTCTTCACAAACCTAGAGTAATTCAAAATGAAAACAGAAATGAGAAAACTCATCAATTACCTTACAAATAATTCGGTTGAAGAAAACAATATTCGTCAAATTTAGCCCCAAATATGGAGAAACCCTAATGTAAGACTACGAAATAAAGGTAGGCGTAATTTTTTCGTGATTAATAACATTAGGAAACAATAAATTTAACAGAAAAATTGTTTATTACAACAACTTTTTATAAAATTTCGTTATTGTTTTGTGACTTGTAGCAATTTGAGTCACGATGACCAAATATAATTGGTGTTTATTGAGATAACTGACTTAGTGTAATGGTATAACTGATTGTCGTATAATAGAATAAAAACGTTACAGTAATAAAACAACTTGTTTTTACCTTACTAATGAACTTAAAATAAGGGTATTGATTTTCGCAGTACACATTTTACTCATTACAGTACACTTTTGACTATTTTGCCCTTCTCATTTCCCTTCCATCGTTTTCTCTCCTCTTATCTCCCATCTTCTTTATCATCTATCTCCCTCTCATCATGCCCAAAACTGCCTCCGCTGCCACCCCCACCCCTGCCACATGCCCCTTTTTACGCGCCGCCAGTCAATATCAACTGAAATTCAGTCCGAACAAGAGGAATCGAAACAAGAATAAAAACACGAAGAAGCTCAAATTAAAAACTGCAACTATTTATTTAATGTCAGGTAAACTTCAAGTCATTAAATTGAAGAGATTATAAAGTTTAGATTCTGCACAAAAATAAAGCGATCGAAAATACACATAGGCCCTAATTAAGTAGAATTGTCAGATGATTTAAGGTTCATAATTCTTATAAATAGGAAAATAATTACTCCGTAGCATAATTAAGAATGGTCATAAAGTTTGTATGATGTTTCGACTTCTGTGCAATGTGCAGACAATATTCATTGTTTAAGATGATCTACTTGAGTGTCCATGATGTCTATATTGATTAACTTTAAAGATGATAGATTTGCGAGTAACATTGATTGGGATTTTGTGAGGAATTTCAATTTTTGTTTATTTTTAGGTTAAGGGTATACAGTGGAAATAATTGGGAAAAATGTACTAAGTTGAGAGTTTTGCGTACTGCGAAAATAAATTACGTAAAATAATTATGAATTTGACTCGATTTATCCTTTTTTATGATTCTTAATGCAATAACTAACTATATTTAATAAAATAATTCATTATGTTTGGTGATTTGCAGGTGGAATCATGGTGAACGCGGATAATTGATGCATATACTTGGTTATTTTATTTAGGAAATTTAGTTATTTTATAATTAACTCAACTGTTTACTGAGAATAATGTTCTCTGGTATATGTATAGTTATTTCAATGTAGAAAAACGTTATTGTAAGGAAGAAACGTAGTTATTTTATAGTTAACTCAGTTGTTTACTGAGAATAATTTTCTCTGATATTTATAGTTATTCCAGTGTAGAAACTCGGTTATTGTAATGAATAACTCATGTTATTGTATTGCGATGAAACTCAAATATAGTCAACTTTCTATCTTTTGTTTGTTTTCATCTTGTTTAATTTAACAAGTGGCCAATTCAATAAAATAATTGATTTTGTTCAATGAAACGATTGAGATTGGTTAGTACAATAGCAAAATCTCAAAAATAAAATAATCATATATAACAACATTAAAAAAAACGTACTTTCATTATATAACTATTTTATCTCCATCACATTACACTTAAGCATCTCCAATAAATTATATCTAAGCATATTCATCATTACATCTAAGCATCTCAAACATTACATCTAACAATAAAGACATCACTAACATTACATATATGTATCTCCAAGGCTACGTCTAAAGTATTTCTTCCAGATGAGAACCATGTCTTATCGGTGTTTTCACCGTTCTTACGCCAATATTTCATCTCAAGGAGAACCATGTCTTGCCTATTGGTGAGGGCTGAACCAGCAGAAAACGAAAACTCACTGAAAGAAATAATTTATAAAAAAAAGTGTAAGCTGAAAATAACTATGCAACTGAAAGACAATAACCACCTATAAATATTTAAATCATCATAAAAATTCTATAAAATAACTGAATATTTTAGAGAAATAAAAGTATTTTTTTGTCATAATGGATTAACTAAGCAAAATGAATTACAATAATCCAACTAGTGCATTGAAATAACTAAAAAAAAATAATACAATAATTGGTTATTTCAGAGAAATAATAATGTACAAAAAAAAAAGAATACATGTTCTGAAATAATATGTAGTGATTTCAATACTCATATGCAAGTATTTCAATGTTCATATTCAATTATTTCAATTCTCAATCCTCATACTTAAGTAGTTTAATTTTCATAGTCAAGTATTTAATTAAATTTCGAAATTGACATAAATAAGTATTAACTTCAACAAATTAACATGTGTTGATTTATCAATGTCTTTCTTTCAGTCATTTAAAATGTACTGTGAAATTAAACTGCAAAATTAAAATAATCAAAATCCGATTCCATATTTGTGGTTAGGCGAGGCGAATCGAGGGTAAGATGGGTTACAGCTAAGATCCTGTAACACCCCCACTTATCCAAGAGCCTTCAGCTACGCATCTCAGATAAAAGACGGTGTCACTATCTCAGTTGCCCGAGGTAAATAGTATAAGAAAACAAACGATTAAAGGTACTTTAAATAAAAGATTAAACATTGCAGCGAACTGTCCAAAACGGAATACAAATCACACGGCCAAACACGCCCAACTAATGGTCTTGCCCAACAAACTTCAAATTACAATCCGACAATTAAAGTGATAACTAAATGGTATAGTCTGACTACTAAACGTAAACAAAAGTGATGACTCCAGTCCCGGCTAACTCACACGTCCCAACCATGCCACAATCATCAGTTATACCTGCTTATTATCTGCTTCCATGACGGAAAGAGCAATGTAAAAGAAACACATAAACACATAAGTGAACCTCATGATTCTATAATAAATAAAAGGAAAACATGTGATTGCTATGTAAATTAAATGATGTAAGATATATATGTACGATGTCACAATGTCACTATCTTAATAATAAATCACAAGTAGTCTGTTGCCAAGGCTCTCAGCCCAAGCTCAACTCCGAACACCATGCCCTGAATGTCCTATCCATACTAAGGTTCACGGCTCTTCCACATCCCCTTGCCTGGCCTATCCAATTCAGATCTACAACCACAACTGTGCCTGACCTATCTAATTCACAATCATCTCACAATATCGTTGCCAACACAGAGTAACCAAAGCTTACACAATTCATTCATTATAATAGATATTTTCCAAGTACTTTAATAACCATAATGCCAAGCTCCTTTTTTTGTGAATTAGATTAACGAGCTATTGCCAATGAAATACAGTAAGATGCCAGTCAGATACAAACAACTAGTGAACAGTCAACAATCAATACTTAAGTCACAGCCATAAGGCCACACGCAATCCTTATTCGGCCAAAAGCCAATTACACAAATACGTTATCAATTTACGTCATAAAAGATTAATACCATGCCAATAATAATTAATAAAGACACGTATTTGCACATAAGAAAACCCCGTAGTTAATTATTAAGTAGCTAGCCTACCTTTTAGAAATTTCCGCTTAAATAATCCAAGCAACCAAATAAAAAAACGTCCTCAATGAAACCGTCACCTAATACAAACAATTATACGAAAAATTACTAATTAATTTATGTTTAAGATGGTATTAAAGTTAATTAATTAAGCCGACACCAACTACCCTCGACTTACCACCGCCACCAAGGTCCTACTTTTCCACGACCAACAGCCCCCAGCACATCGTACACCACTATGCTCACGGCTAACTCGAGCCCTGATCAATCCCCATCACCAATGCCCTAATTTGATACAAAAACCGAAACCCTAACCACCACTCCCTCGGCCTTCACATTCCCTACAGCACCACCGACAGCCACCACCGCATCCACCCTACCATGGGTATCACCAACCCCAAACACGCCTCTCAATTCTCCCAACAACAACCTATACTCGGTGTTTTGACGATCCACATATACACGGTCAACCCAACACCACAACCTCTTGGTCAGGTCAACGGTGGTTACGGTCATGCCACGGTGGGTCATGGGTCAAGCAGGTCTCGGTGGTCGAAGGCGGGTCAACTATAATACGTAAACAATTTATTATTTTAGGGCATAAGGAATAACTTACCACAATAATATTAATGCGTAGTGAAACCGTCTTAAAAATCCGTCTTAAAACTTATCTTACAATTCTCCCTTCAAATCTATCTTTCTCCTCTGTTATAAGATGAGTTGTGTCTCTGAAATAAGGGTTTAGGTGGTACATGGGGTAGGTATATATAAAAGTATGGGGATGCTTCTATGTAGTTTCCATATAACATACAATTAATAAAATATGTAAGACCAACCCAACTACTAATTGTCCAACTCCAACCCGTGTTACGGCCATATACACGGCCCAACTTTTGTTTTTCTTTTTTTTTCCCCTCTTATTCTTATTACGATAATAAAACTTTTAGAATATAAAATGCTTCAAAAATTATAAAATACATTAAAATATCTTATTAAAATACCGGATATTACAGTCTTCCCTCCCTAAAAGAAACTTCGTCCCTAAGTTTAGCGAAAACCAACGCCCTTCTCCGGCTCATGTGTCTTACCAAGGTCAATCAGTTATTCTAATTCATCACATGAATTGTTAAGCTACGGCGATGTTTTACGGTGTTTTACATTCCACCCTCCTAAAAAGAAGGTTACGTCCCCGTAACCACATATATACCTGATGAAAAAGATGAGGATATTTCTCGCGCATTGTCACTTCTGTTTCCCAAGTAGCTTCCTCCACTTCATGATTAGACCACAACACTTTCACCAAAGCCACTTCACCATTTCTTGTTTTGCGAATGTTAGTGAAAAGTATCTCCTTTTATTTGGGACTTCTGCATACGTCAACTGTTCATCTATCTCAATGTTTTTAATTTCTAGCACATGTGATGGATCACTAACATACTTCCTCAACTGTGACACGTGGAACACATTATAGACTCGCGCTAACACTGGTGGTAGCGCTAAACGGTACGCCACTTCTCTAACTCTATCCAGAATCTCATACGGTCCCACATACTTCTGACTCAATTTCCCACGCTTCCTAAATCTCACGACTCCCTTCATCGGTGACACTTTCAACAACACCTTGTCACCAACATTGAACTCAATCTCAGATCTTCTCAAATCTGCATAACTTTTCTGCCGATCCTGTGGAGCTTTTATCTTCTGCCTTATCACTTGTACTTGCTCAATCATGTCTTTCACCATGTCAGGTTCTACGATTCTCCTTTCTGCACTATTATCCCAGCAAATCAAGCCTCTGCACTTCCTCCCATAAAGAGCTTCAAAAGAAGTCATGCCAATGCTAGCATGATAACTATTATTGTAAGAGAATTTAATCAAGTCCAGTTTCTCCTCCTACGACCCTCTAAATTCAAAAATGCACGCCCTAAGCATGTCCTCTAGCAACTGTATTGTAATACCCCGTATTTTATAATTATATAAATAATATTATATTGTATATTACGAATTATGCATGAGATGGAATAATAAAATAATAAGATACTAATAATAATAATAAAATAATAAGATACTAATAATAATAATAATAATAATAATAATATACGATATATATATATATATATATATATATATATATACACACACAAACACACACACACACACACACACACACACACACACACACATATATATATATACTTATACTACCATCCCACCCTTATATATACACTCCACCTCACCTTATCCACCTACCTTATCCATTCACCACATCAAAAATCCAACACACAAATGAGAGGAGAGAAAAGAGGGAGATTTCAAGAGAGATTTTGTCCCTCCGCCTCGAGATCATAAGGTAAGACCGTCTTACACTAGTTTATATATTATTTAATTAATACCATTGACCCGCCTCGACCTTGACCCGCCATAGGACCGTCGTCACTACCATGGGATCTCCGTTGACCACCCAAAACGGGTTTGATCTAATAATGGGTATTGTTGCTATTTTATGTGAACGTCTTAAGACGGATTTTTACCTTAGTTTATGTGGGCCGCTTGGGGAGGTCTTGGGTGGCACTTGTCGTGGGCAGTGAGGAGAGTCTAGTGGTAGTCTTGGCTTGGTGGAATGGGTGGCGTTAGATGGTCGGAAATGGGTGTTAAAGGAGGATACACGGGTTGGTTGTGTGTGTTGTGGTTGTTTGCTATTATTGTTGTCGCGTGTGGTAGGTGTTTGGGCTGGTGTTTGATGGTTGCTACAGAGGGTGGGCATTGGTCGTGACTGCCGTGGTCAGATGGTGTCGGTGGTGGCGCGGCTTGGTGGTGGCCTTGGTGTTTTTATGTTTGTGTGTGTTGTGCGGCTGTGTTGTGTTGTGCGGCTGTTGTGTTGGCTGTGGGGGAGGGTGCTGGCCGTGGACCACCATGGCTGGTAGTGGTGGCCCACGGTGGCAGCGGCTAGTTGTGGTTTAAGTGGTGGCTGTCGTGGTTAATGAGGGAGTACGGGTGTGAGTGAGTCGGCATTTAATTATTGAATACAGGGTACGAGTCGGGATTTGAATTTAATTATATTAAATTATATAATTATAATTTATGTAGATTAGTTAGTAATTATATTTAATTATTGTAATTAGGTGTTGACTTTATGGAGGAGCGCATTTGTATCTGGTTGCTTTATTGTTTAGCGGGATTGCTAAAAGGTAGGTTAATCCTACTCAGTTTCAATATGTTTAAATTGTCATGTGAGTGGTCACTGAATAGCCATTGCATTATAACATGTTGTCGTAGATTCATATGTTACTAGAAATGTATTATAACATTATATTGGTTGAGACGACATAATTAGTCGGTAATTGGCATGTTATGTGGTATCTTGCATTATTGTGTTTGTCTTGTACATTAGTGGACATGGTGGATTATGTTGGATACTTGTTGAGGAGACGTGAGGCGGTTGAGAGATTGTCTCACGCTCGGGTTGCCTCTTGGAGCTTCCCACTCTAAGAGGGTTTTGCACATTAATGACTTGAGTATGGAGGGACTTGTGTAGTTAAGAGACGACGTCTGGTAGGGGATCCGGTTGGCTTTCGAGCCCAGTACGTCTGGACGTGTCCCGGTACCTCTTTTTGTAGTGTATTGTCGTGGGTGTGTCACTAGCACCGGTGGTTGTGGGTACGTCTGGGCGTGTCCCGGTACCGGTGTGGTGGTTGTTTGATAGCGTCTCATTTAAATCATAGTCATGTTGCATACTCACACACTTTGTCTCGTGTCTCACTTTATTTATTGAAACTGACGTGTTGTGTGTCTGTGTAATTGTCACCTATTTTCGGGGTGGCCTGTGTTGATCAATATGATATTTCTGATGATATGGGGAGCAGGTTGAGTACAGGTTTTGCTTGTTGACGTGATCGGGATTTGGGCCACGCCTTGGACTCGAAGTCGAGTAGCATAACATAGATGACATAGATGGTAGTCGACTTTATTATTTGTTTACGTTTATGTAATCACTAAACTTGTTATTTATTTAAAGAGTTTCTTAATTGTAATTACGATTTCACTGCCTCGGGAAACTGAGACATTAACATTTCCTAATTACCTTAGCCTGGTATGAAGGGGGTGTTACATATATAGTTCGCTCAGTCTGGCCGTCTGTCCCACGATGAAATGTTATGCTCATCTTTAGTTTAGTTTCCAAGGACTCTTGCAACTCTTGCCAAAACTTAGATATAAATCTTGAATCTATATCCAACACTATATCTTTAGGAATCCTATGCAATTTCAACACATTCTTTATATAAGCCTTAGCCAGTTCAGTTTTACTCCAGGTATCCTTCATAGGAATAAAGTCTGCAGACTTAGTTAATCGGTCAACTATTACCCATATCATGTTATTTCTCTTCTGACTTCGAGGTAACCCCACAATAAAATCCATAAAGATACTTTCCCATTTCCATTCCGGTACTTCTAAGGACTGCATCTTCCCTTGAAGCCTCTTATGATCTCTTTTAACTCTTTGACAGGTAAAACACTTGGCTACAAACTTTGCTGTTTCCCGCTTCATTCCAGGCCACCAAAAAATTTTCTTGTGGTCTCTATATAGTTTATCTCCTCCAAGATAAACTGAATATGGTGTTTTATGAGCTTTAGATAAGATACCTTTCTTCAATTCATCATCATCTGGCACTCACCAACGGCATATACTTGAGGGTAATTTTCCTCATAAGGCTTTAACTGACGAGAGGCATAGACTATGACTTTCCCATTCTGCATTAAAACACACCCCAAGCCATTCTTTGAGGCATCTATGTATACTTCAAAATTGTCACTTCCTTCTGTAGATACCTCGTTTCTTCACCTTCTGCCAAACACCCAGTGATAATTGGGCCACATATTTAATCACGCGGAGTGATTTATGACTTTTCGTAAGTTCGTTGATAAGTGATAGCTTAAATAGTCGAGTCAACCTCATGGTCGTCACTAAGATGATACGGTCGTTTTGACAGTAATTAGAGTACATTTGGAGTCTGGGTCAAAAACCGTTTTCATTTTCTAACACCGTCTTAAGCTAAGTCAGAATGTTCTAGAATATTCTAGAGTTTTATTCCTAAATTTTTTCTTTTATGGTTAAATCTCGAAAAATATCTTCTTTACAGATTTATGAAGCATACATCTTCCCTACTTCCTAATTTAAACTGCGGAAATATTTCTTGCTGAGGAAACCACCCGAGAGAAAACAGAGCAGGAGTTGCGCCTCTTGGAAAGGTCACAGTTTCTGCAGCGCCTCTTCCTGGGCTATTTTTTTTGCCAGTATCCCGAATCTTTCTAGATTTCTTTCCTAATCCGACCTTTTCCTAAATTCCTGCTGTGACCATAATTAGAGCATATTTAGTCCCCAAATTAGCATTGTTCCCATGCTTTTTAGTGCATATTTGGGTCATTTATTGTCTTTAGTCCTTTGTTTTGCACATTTTTTGAGGTTTTGTTTCCTTGGTAGGAAAGGAGTGCAAACCTTGCATTTTCATGGAAAAATAGAGCTAAATTGATTGAATTCAATGACCAAGCATAAAAGAGAAGACAACAAGGCATTTATACATACTATAGTAGATGGGCAATGATGAGAAAAGATCCTTGCATCCCCGAGGAAATCCTCAAGGATTTTATGAAGAGAAAGGAAGAAGCTATAAGACAATCCGAGCGGATTGCCCACAAGCCGCCCGTCCGAGAGGAGCAATCCGAGCGTCTTCCCTAGCTGGACGCCCGTCCAGAACCACCACAATCCGCCCGTCCACCCCGAGAATCCGCTCGTCCAAAACGCCCACAATCCGCCCGTCCCGTGCCCTGGACGCTCGGATTGCGTGACAGCTAAAATCCGTTTTCTACTCGTTCAAGGAAGGATGCGCATATTTTTCAAAGACCGGCGATAAGGAGACCGGAGTCTCTCTTGAGACCGGCGATTTCTCAAGGACTTAATCGTCATTTAAGCCCTTAGTAAACCCTAATTTATGTTACTAATCCCCACTATAAATACCCCATTAGTCTAATTAGATTAGCATGTTCTTCTTAGCAATCTCTAGTGTAGTTTATATCAATCAAATCCCTCTTTAATCTTATAATCAACATTTAATCAAGTTTTAATACAAATCTCATTTTCTTAATCTCTCTTTTGTTCATCATTCATTTTGGGTAATTGAAGATTATTTGGGTTATTATTGGGAGATTGACAACCTTCCAATCAATCATCAAGTACTTCTTTTATTCTTTTCTTTATTATTGGAGTCATTAGTAGGTATAATTCTCTTATTCCCTCTTTAATTATTGTTAATTATCTACATTTATTCATCATGTTTTACTTTGTTGGTGTGATTGACAATCTTGCTAGCATGTTCAACATGATAATGAGTGAGTAGCTTCCTTAGCTAGGGTTAATGGGTAATTAGGGAAAACCAACATGGGGGATGATTCATGCATAAATTAAAATGTTTTCATAGTTTATTTGCTTGCTTGTTGTGATCTCAACTTATGCACATGTTATGTTTGATGAAATGCGAGCCTATGAATCCTTGCATTTTTTACCCATCACCTATCTTTTCAATGAGTCTTGTAAGACATAAACCAACTCGAGTCTCATTTGACCATGCATATAGCTGAGTAGAGAAGATTAAGTCGACTTGTAGGTGTTGTACAATCTAATCGATTCGGCTCCGGGACCCAAGCTTTCCTAGGATTGTAAGATATAAACCAACTCGGTCCATCACAACAATAATTACTTGCTTATAATTTGAGAATATGTTTGTATGATCAATTCCCATGAATCCCCTATGACCCCATGACACCCTAGTACCTTTTATCAATTGTTTACACCCATTTTTAATCATCTTGCTTGTTTACTTTCATTGCTATTTTAGTTTAGTGATCTTCTACTTCGAAGCGCAAATTGTGACACCCCTAGACACCGCTAGTTGCAATTGAAAATCTCATCTCAATTCCCGTCCCTTGGTATCCGGCCTTTACTTGCCTCTTTACTAATTGCAGAGTTGTTTGTGGAGTTATAAATTGTGTTTTGGTCTAGGTGCTCCTAACGACAAGTACCGAAAACTAAACCTCCAAGTGAGTCCGACCAAAAATGGCGCCGTTGCCGGGGACGGTGTTAACTTGATTTAGATTTTCTTAAATTGTTATTAGTTGTGTCTTTCTTTGCCTTGGGGAAGTAAAACACCTCAAGGTTTGTTCTAATTATTTTCGAGTTGTTTGATATTTTGCATGTCTAGAAGATCACAAGGTAACTTGTTACCCTTTGATCACGAAATTGAAAAGACTTTGACAAACAATAGAAGACTTGCTAGGAGAACTTTGAGAGGTATTGGTGAGGTTGTAGATATTCAACCAAACACTATTGAGTTCGTCAACTCTTTTGCAAGAGAAGGTGAGAAGAACCCAACACAAAATCAACCCACAATGCCTAAATTTTCATCACATTCCGTACCAACCGAGGAGAACCTACCCAACGGTACTCCCACACCACAACACTTAACCGGAAATTTCATTGCGAAATCCGCATTTATCCAATTAGTCGAATGAAGCCAATTTGGGGGGATGCTCAGTGAAGACCCTCACTCTCACATGGACACTTTTTGTGACTATTGTGATGCGATTTCTCAAACCGGTGTAACTCAAGACCAAATTCAATGGGTCTTATTTCCTTTTTCTCTAATTGGCACCGCGATACAATGGTTGAAAGGCCTTGATAAGGCTACTCTCGGAATTGATTATTGGATGAAATTGGCTCTAGCTTTCTACATAAAGTTCTATCCACCGGAAAAGACTAACATGCTAAGAGCTCAAATTACGGACTTTAAGGAAAGAGATGAAGAATCATTGTATGAAGCTTGGGAGCGATTCAAGGGAATTTGTCGCTCATGTCCTCATCATGGACTTAGCGAGTGGTTCTTGGTACAACAATTTTGGAACGGTCTTTATGAAGACTCAAGAAACATTCTCAACATGGGATCAAATGGTATGTTCACCGAAGTTGATGACAATCAAACTTGGAACAAGATTGAGGAAATGGGGGTCCATAATTCACAATATAGTAGACCTCGCAAGGCTACTAGAGAAGGAAAGTATGAAGTGGACTTTATTACTCAACTGGGTGCTCAACTTAGTGCTCACATTGATACCATCAATTTGAAGTTCGAAAAAGCTATGGCTAGACTTGAAGAAGCCTCAAAATCACCAAAGCAATATGTTAATGCCATGATGGCATCTTCATCAATCCCAAGTGGGATATGTGAGAATTGTGGAAATTTGGGACATGACCAAAGTGAATGTAGGGGAACAAATGAACAAGTAAATGCCTTTCAAGCATACAAGAGTGGTACCCCTTATTCCAATTATTACAATGAGAACACCAAATTCCACCCAAATCTCTCATACAAAAGCCAAAATGTTCAAAACCCTCAACCAACATACACCCCACCTCCCATGAGAAACCAAAATCAAAGACCCTTTTACAACCAAAACCAAGGTTACCAAAATCAAACTCCATAAAATCAACAAAATGACCAAGGTTTTGATGTTCAAAAAGCGGTCCTCCAAATGCAAAATAATCAACAAGAGTTTTTCACTCAAATGCAAAAGGATAGTCAAGCAAAGGAAATCACCATCAACAACATCCTAGCCCACACCAAAATGTTGGAAACCCAATTGACTCAACTAGCATCCTCAAGCTCACAAAGACAAAAGGGGCAATTACCACCTCAAAGTAATCCCCTAAGACATGAAACGGTTAGTGCCAATCACTTGAGGAGTGGTACGAGGTATGAAGCACCGAAGAAGCAAGTTGTGGAAGCTAGTGATAAAGAAGAAGTTGTGCAAAACTCCAAGGATGGAGAACCATCAAAAGAAGAAGTTTCAAAGAAAAATGAAGACAAGGCCAAGGATAAGGAGCCCATTGTGATTAGACTTCCTTTTCCAAGTCGTCAAGCCAAGCACAAATTTGATGACCAACTTGGAAAATTTATGGAAATTGTGAAGAATTTGGAAGTCTCGATTCCTTTCACGGAATTAATCAATCACGTGCCGGCCTATGCAAAATACATAAAATACATCCTTACAAAGAAGAAGTCGATCCGGAAGCTTGAGACTATCGCCTTCACTAAGGTGAGTAGTGCAATACTTCAACGGAGTTCACCTCCGAAACTTAAAGATCCGGGAAGCTTCTCAATAGCGGGTACCCTTGGCGACACCACGATCAACAAAGCCTTATGTGATCTAGGGGCTAGTATGAGTGTTATGCCATACTCGGTGAGTAAAAGGTTAGGGATGGGAGAGCTTAAATGCACTAATATCACACTCTAAATGGCCGATAGATCGATGAAGACACCATTGGGGATATGGGAAGATGTTCCCGTTAGAGTTGGGAAATTTTTCATCCCGGTGTACTTTGTCATTGTTGACATGGAAGAAGACTCCAATATTCCGATCATTCTAGGTAGACCTTTCTTGCACACCGCGGGTGCGGTAATAGATGTGAAGCATGGAGAGCTCACTCTGGAAGTGGGAGATGAGAGCATAACTTTCAATCTTGACAAGACATGAGAGCTCCCTGTTTGCATGAACCATGTTTTATGGTTGATCATTATAGCCGGAAGGATGATAGGAAGAAGTCGGATTTCCAATGGAAGAAGAAAGTCGCTGATGCTCCATTCAAAGAGCAAGGAAATTGTAACAAAGAGAGCTTAAAAAGCTCACCAAAGTCAAGCAATGAAGAGGATGGCCTCATTGGCCAAGACAAAAAAGTGGGAGAGTTGTCTCTATCAACTCAAGAGATCTTTAGTGATCAAGTAGATGAAGTTTGTGGTCTATGGGACGATGAGTTTGAAGGGATTTTCAATCCCTACATTGGTAATGCTATCGATCAAGACCAACATGAAGGACAACAAGTTCAAAGATCTATTGAGGATCTTTATCATGACAATGAACAAACTTTTGACTACTTCTTCAAGGTATTGAGTAACATCAACAACACCTTGGACATGCCCCCATGACATCTCACTAAGGATGAGAGTTTGGTGGAGTCCTCTCCGAACCACCATTTGTAAATATTTCTAACTCCCTAACTTGCATTTTAATTCTTACCTCGCATTTTTGTCATTTTTGGATTTTTATGCCTTGATCAAGATATTTATCATTTTTGAGAGAAGTGAGGGAGGGACTAATGATTTTACTGATGTGTAGTGCTTTAACTTAGTGTGGGGATAGCAATTGCCTAGGCTACTCATGCCTTTGTAGTGCCCCTACAATGAAGAACACGGGATTTGAAGAATGAAAATGACACGGGATATGCAAATGCACGGATGGAACTGAATCCGGGTAGACCAAGAGGAATCCGAGCATCCTGATGGGTAATCCGCTCGTCTTATGGGAATTCGAGCGTCTGTGGAAGAATACGTCCGTCCAAATGAGCTGCAAAGTTGAAAATTTTGGTCTGTTAGAGAATCCGAGCGTCCCAGCTGAGAAGACGCTCGGCTGAAAGAATCCGCTCGTCTTAGCAAGAAGACGCTCGTCTTTTTGCCAGTGCAGGATAAGAAAATTCGCTGTAACAGAATCCGCACGTCTTTAAGGGAATCCGCTCGTCCTGAGTTGCAGAAATTCGCCCGTCTTAACTTAAAGACGCTCGTCTTTAGGCGAGATTTTTTGAACCCAAAATGAGCAGAATCCGAGCGTCCCGACGGGAATCCGCTCGTCTTCCCCCTGCAGTTTTGAAATTTCGTGTGTTTTAAATACCCCTTCCCACATTCATTCATTCATTCATACATTCAAAACACTACCCATAAACCCTAAAACCCCAAAACCCTCATCCTCTCCATCACCAAAAACAAGATTTTCTCAACCAAATTCAACAAAATCAAATTCAAACTTCCTTACAACAACAATTAATCACTCCTTTTTCAATAATAATTAATCCAAGCACCAAAATCTTCAACCTTTGAGTCGATTTTTGAAATACAATGGCAAATCCTTTTATCTTAAAATCGATTTGGGTATAATTGGAAATTGAAGATTTTCAATCTTTTCTTGGTATAATCATCAATGGCAAGAACAAAAGGATCAACAAAGGCACTCAAGGCAAATGCACTCTCAAAAAGGCAACAATGCCTTCAAGCAAAGAAAGCTTCAATGGCTATGGTGATTACTAGTGCAAACTTGGAAGTTCAACAACAACAAAATCCTCCCTTGGAAGCAACAACATCAACAACTCCGGAAATTGCTCAATTATCAAACTATCCGGAGGTAATTTTCATTTCTAACTCCCATAGAGATACATTTGCCAAGTATGCTAAGAAAGCCATTCTACCCACCAAATTCATATGTGAAGAGGTCTTGAACAAATTGGGTGTCCTTGAACAAACAAAAGCCTTCTTTGAAGCCATGGGGTTGGGAAAATTGTTTACTACTAGAGAATTGACATACCCCTCCCTTACCTTGAAATTCTTAAGTTCATTGAAAGTGACTAAGGTAGAGACTAGAACATATATCGAGTTTCACCTCGCCAATGTGAATAGGCGCATCACCTTTGATGTTTTGAGTAAAGCATTAGGTCTTAGTGATACACCATACTATCATAAGATACCCGAAAAGTATGACCCCGCTTCTCTTTGGGAGGCGATTTCCGGGAAGAAATTTGTGAGCTTTCATGCTTGTCGCGCTCTATTAGTCCACCATCTGGGCATTAGAGTGTGGCACAAGGTCATCGGGAATACTATAATTGCAAAAAAAGACACTAACCACTTTACAAAGCTCGATTGTGTTCTACTTGAGTCGGCCTTAAATGTTGGAAGGGAATTCACTAAGCCTTACAATGCTCTAAGGCTTTTGGTGGAAAGATGGCTCAATGTTGATTGTGGTAAGGAAGGCACCACTTTTATCGTAAATGGAGGTCTAGTTACTCTCTTGGCCAAGTACTTTGATCCAAATTTCAACAAGGATAACACCTATGTGGCGATCAAAGCGGGTCATCTCATTGACATGGATGCCATGATTAACAAGTACAAGTAGGTCAAGCACAACTCTCTTGACACCAACTATGGGTGGCTCACCAATGATGCTAGATCTTTCACTTTTCCTTCCAAGATATACCGCTTGAGTGCTCATCGAACAAACTACCTACTTACACTCTCAAAGGGCACCGAATACATCATTCGTCAACAAAGGGGCGAGATTGAAGAGCCTTCCTCCTCCATTGTCACACCACCCTATCCATTCAAATATCAAGATTTCAAACCCAAAGATGTTGAAGTGGGCACTGACTACATGACTCTTTTTATGCAAGAGATGCATAAACAAGCTTACAATGATCGAGTAGATGCATACTTAGCCCAATATCCACCCCTCCTTCATTTAGCTAGGCAAGGACTACTGGATCCTTCATGTCCTTTGCCTAGTTGGGCGGATAGGGAAGTCTTCTTTCCAAGTACATTTAGGGGTGAAAGACCGGGTGAAGATGAGAATGTCAATGATGAGGTTGTTGATGATGAGGGCGTTGATGAAGAGGTAGATGAAGAAGAAGAGGCTAATGAAGATGATGAAGGAAGTGAGCAAGGAAGTGAAGAGGGGAGTGGAGATGAGTCCACTTCTATGGAGGAAAATGAGGACAATGATGATATGGTGGAGGACTAGCAAGCTTTGGAGGCTCCTACCCTCTTGAGGTTTGTCTAGTTCTTTCTTTGTTTTATTTTATTTTATCTTGATCATAGTTTGGAGAGTCCTAGCAACAAGAGGACTAACACCTCGGCCACATTGAGGTGCTCTTTTATTGTTCCCATTTGAAAAATCCAAAATGACAACAATTAGTTTCATGCATTGCATCTTGTGAGCATGAACTACCCCATAATTCAAGACATTAGAAATAATGTCTATCTCGGTTTGGGGAAATACATGCATACGCAACGGGAGGTAATCTAAATTACGCTCTCCATCATAAACAAAAACCCATGGATCATGTAGTGTAGATCAGTATAGCTTACATTTAGTATAGACTTCATGCATCATACTTGCATAATTTCCTATCATTTTGGCCATTGAGGACAATGCCCATATTAGTTTGGGGATGGGGAATTCTAACTTAACTTTTATTCAAAAACCCAAAAAAATCGAGTAGCGTGATCGGGATATGGGCCACGCCTTGGACTCGAAGTCGAGTAGCGTAACATAGATGACATAGATGGTAGTCGACTTTATTATTTGTTTACGTTTATGTAATCACTAAACTTGTTATTTATTTAAAGAGTTTCTTAATTGTAATTCTGATTTCACTATCTCGGGAAACTGAGACGGTAAAATCTCCTAATTACCTTAGCCTGGTATGAAGGGGGGGTTACATATATAGTTCGCTCAGTCTGGCCGTCTGTCCCACGATGAAATGTTATGCTCATCTTCAGTTTAGTTTCCAAGGACACTTAGATATAAATCTTGAATCTATATCCAACACTATATCATTAGGAATCCTATGCAATTTCAACACATTCTTTCTATAAGCCTTAGCCAGTTCAGTTTTACTCCAGGTATCCTTCATAGGAATAAAGTCAGCAGACTTAGTTAATCGGTCAACTATTACCCATATCATGTTATTTCTCTTCTCACTTCGAGGTAACCCCACAATAAAATCCATAAAGATACTTTCCCATTTCCATTCCGGTACTTCCAAGGACTGCACCTTCCCTTGAAGCCTCTTATGATCTCTTTTAACTCTCTGACAGGTAAAACACTTGGCTACAAACTTTGCTGTTTCCCGCTTCATTCCAGGCCACCAAAAAATTTTCTTTTGGTCTCTGTATAGTTTATCTCCTCCAAGATGAGTTGAATATGGTGTTTTATGAGCTTTAGACAAGATACTTTTCTTCAATTCATCATCATCTGGCACTCACCAACGGCATATACTAGAGGGTAATTTTCCTCATAAGGCTTCAACTGACGAGAGGCATAGACTATGACTTTCCCATTCTGCATTAAAACACACCCCAAATCATTCTTTGAGGCATCTATGTATACTTCAAAATTGTCACTTCCTTCTGTAGATACCTCGTTTCTTCACCTTCTGCCAAACACTCAGTGATAATTGGGCCACATATTTAATCACGTGGAGTGATTTATGACTTTTCGTAAGTTCTTCAACAAGTGATAGCTCAAATAGTCGAGTCAACCTCATGGTCGTCACTAAGATGATACGGTCGTTTTGATAGTATTTAGAGTACATTTGGAGTCTGGGTCAAAAACCGTTTCCATTTTCTAAAACCGTCTTAAGCTGAGTCAGAATGTTCTAGAATATTCTAGAGTTTTATTCCTAAATTTTATCTTTTATGATTAAATCTCGAAAAATATCTTCTTTACAGATTTATGAAGCATACATCTTCCCTACTTCCTAATTTAAACTGCGGAAATATTTCTTGCTGAGGAAACCACCCGAGAGAAAACGTAGCAGGAGCTGCGCCTCTTGGAAAGGTCACAGTTCCTGCAACGCCTCTTCCTGGGCTATTTTTTTTGCCAGTATCCCGAATCTTTCCAAATTTCTTTCCAGATTTCTTTCCTAATCCGACCTTTTCCTAAATTCCTGAAGTGACCATAATTTGAGCATATTTAGTCCCCGAATTAGCCTTGTTCCCATGCTTTTTTGTGTGTATATTTGGGTCATTTATTGTCTTTAGTCCTTTGTTTTGCATATTCTTTGAGGTTTTGTTTCATTGGTAGGAAAGGAGTACAAACCTTGCATTTTCATGGCAAAATAGAGCTAAATTGATTGAATTCAATGACCAAGCATCAAAGAGAAGACAAGAAGGCCTTTGTACATACTATAGTAGATGGGCAATGATGAGAAAAGATCCTTGCATCCCCGAGGAAATCCTCAAGGATTTTATGAAGAGAAAGGAAGAAGCTGTAAGATAATCCGAGCGGATTGCCCACAATCCGCCCGTCCGAGAGGAGCAATCCAAGCGTCTTCCCCAGCTTGACGTCCGTCCAGAACCACCACAATCCGCCCGTCCACCCCAAGAATCCGCTAGTCCAAAACACCCACAATCCGCCCATCCCGTGCCCTGGACGCTCGGATTGGGTGACAGCTAAAATCCGTCTTCTACTCGTTTCAAGGAAGGATGCGCATATTTCTAAGACCGGCAAAAAGGAGACCGGAGTCTCTCTTGAGACCGGCGATTCCTTAAGGACTTAATCATCATTTAAGCCCTTAGTAAACCCTAATTTATGTAACTAATCCCCACTATAAATACCCCATTAGTCTAATTAGATTAGCATGTTCTTCTTAGCAATCTCTAGTGTAGTTTATATCAATCAAATCCCTCTTTAATCATGTAATCAACATTTAATGAAGTTTTAATACAAATCTCATTTCCTTAATCTCTCTTTTGTTCATCTTTCATTTTGGGTAATTGAAGATTATTTGGGTTATTATTGGGAGATTGACAACTTTCCAATCAATCATCAAGCACTTCTATTATTCTTTGTTTTATTATTGGAATCATTAGTAGGTATAATTCTCTTAATCACTCTTTAATTATTGTTAATTATCTTCATTTATTCATCATGGTTTACTTTGTTGGTGTGATTGACAACCTTGCTAGCATGTTCAACATGATAATGAGTGAGTAGCTTCCTTAGCTAGGGTTAATGGGTAATTAGGGAAAACCAACATGGGGGATGATTCATGCTTAAATTAAAATGTTTTCATAGTTTATTTGCTTGCTTGTTGTGATCTCAACTTATGCACATGTTATGTTTGATGAAATGCGAGCCTATGAATCCTTGCATTTTTTACCCATCACCGATCTTTTCAATGAGACTTATAAGACATAAACAACCTCGAGTCTCATTGGACCATGCATATAGTTGAGTAGGGAAGATTAAGTCGACTTGTAGGTGTTGTACAATCTAATCGATTCGGCTCCGGGACCCAAACTTTTCTAGAATTGTAAGATATAAACCAACTCGATCCATCACAACAATAATTACTTGCTTATAATTTGAGAATATGTTTGTATGATCAATTCCCATGAATCCCCTATGACCCCATGACACCCTAGTACCTTTTATCAATTGTTTACACCCATTTTTAATCATCATGCTTGTTTACTTTCATTGCTATTTTAATTTAGTGATCTTCTACTTCAAACCCCTAATTGTGACACCCCTAGACACCGCTAGTTGCAATTGAAAATCTCATCTCTATTCCCGTCCCTTGGGATCCGACCTTTACTTGTCTCTTTACTAATTGTAGAGTTGTTTGTGGAGTTATAAATTGTGTTTTGGTCTAGGTGCTCCTAACGACAAGTACCGAAAACTAAACCTCCAAGTGAGTCCGACCAATTCCTACCCGTGCTTAGTATAAATAGAGGCATTCGCCTCACATATTTTTTACACGAGTGTCCACCCTTCTCTTCTCCCTTTGCATTCTAAGACCGCGCTCTTGCTTTTCAACGCCTACGTGCTTGCTCTTTGCGACCACGTAAGTTTAGATCATTCTGAGTACCAGTCACGTTGCATAGATCGACCAATTTGACCAACTCCACTTAATCAACTTAATCAATTGTTTTAAATCCTTTTTTAAGGGCACTTTCATTCATACATCGAGTCTAGCAATCACTAACGACAACTGAGTTAATCTTGCTTCGTTAAACATGTAAGTCTGAGGGTGTAAATCCAAATTTATTTCTTTTATTTTCTGTATATATAATTTTGTAAGAATTTATATCATAAGCATGCTCAAATCGTCTTTAATATCACTTTTCTAAACCTTTTGACGGAAACAACAGAGATCCGACGTGGGAAAGAATCGCATCAAATTATGCGCTTTCTGGAAAGGCCGCAGCATCTGTTCCGTCTCTTCCAGAGGTTGCCATCAGCTGCTGCAGTTCTTCTTCTTTCTTGGGTTTTCGCTTCTTTCGCCCTTTATCTTCTTTATTCGTTTCTTTCTCGTATTTCGTCTAATAATTTTCAAATTAATTTTTTTAAATATTTTTTCGACTTAGATCCCTTATAATTCAATATTTGCGGGTCTTCATCATCTTATTCAAACCCGGATTTTAAAAGTTTGATTCTCCCATATCGAGTCCTTAGAATTCGTCTTTTGTACATAGTTTCCCTTTTTTTTCTAGTTTTGTTACTTTAATTCTGTTTTCAAGTTCAAAGTTTTGACCTTTATAAACCTGACATCGTATAACTATAATTATGCAAATCACCGTAATAATTTATTTAAACTTGTTCTCTAATCTAACTTATGACGATTTTGAGTACGTAAAACATGCTAAATCACTTCTGTTCAAGTCGTATATCAACAATCAACGTAAACTAACCAACGGACAATAACTAACCCACGGTTCTGACTTTCACAGTCAGAACCCAGCTCTAGAACAGTCGCAACAGGTGATGCGCCTCTTTCAGAGGATGCACTAACTGTTGCGCATGTTCTGCGTTGGTTTCTGTCTCTGTACTCTTTCTCGTCTTGACGTAGGCTTTCTAATTAGGTTTCTAATCGACTATTATTCATATTATCAACATTTAATTCGACGTATTTTTATATTTTAATTTTTTTTTAATTTTTTTTTAATTTCTTTTCTTTTCACATCCTCTTTTGGGCATATTTATGACGTAAATTCAAGTTAATCCATTGTAATTTATATCATGTAATTTATCGTATTTTCATATTTATCTTGTATGATTTACTTCCTTGGAATTCACATGTAACGAGTCTAATTCCAATTTTGACTCAATTGAGTGCTAAATTATTTGTTCACCGACATAGTCTAATCTCACATGCTAGGATTAATCTATGGATGTTGCACTGCATGCATACAATTGACAACATATCAAATATAAAAAACTTCCCTGATCATTAGTAGAGGTCACTATCGAGGCGGGCGAAATTAGGTGTTCAAATAAAGCGCTTCTTAATACGTACCATCACCTCTTATTCAGATATCTGTGAGCATCTGTGTTCATTGGCATTGCGAGAGTCATTCTAGACATAAAATGCTAAGGATAACGAATTTGTTAGTGTTCATGTCACTACTTTGGTGTCTTGACATGACAAGAGGTATTTAACGGTTCCAAATTTTCATAAAAATTGGTGGCGACTCAACAAATGCAGGCTTGTCAAACCTTTCACCGGTTTCAATGCCTCTCAAATAGGTAACGACCCATGACGTGCTTTCGCCTAATTGCAAGGGCTCCGTGGGAGAATTGTCGCCGCCTCGAAACAAACGCGCGGGATGCTGTGCGGCGCGGGTGGCTTGGTCCACAGTTTGTCGAATCCACCGGGGATAGTACACGTAGACTAAGTCTAGTGTTACCTAGGGTGAAACTTGAACACGGTTAAGTAATAATTTGTATGAGACAGTTGTCAGTTTTCATTACTCGACTTTCGTAGGTTGTTTTAGCCAGCCTTCCTAGGCTTAACCCAACCAATTGAACAAATCATTTCGTCTGGACGGTGCAAATTCCTATTTGTGCCCAAAGGTGGATAATGATTGACGTCAACCATACCATGATACTTACTCATATTTGTATCAAGAGCTTTTACTACTCGAGCGAATGGACTAGGAACCGACCCGGTTCATGTTTGGCAGGGACCTCTCCACATACCAGAGTATGATAGCTTTGGTATGGCAACCCACCCTTTAAGCCAAAACCCTTCTAAAATCACTCAGCATACCGTTACAATGCATGTGCCTATGTTTCTAACTGGTTTGTTATCACCTTTTGTAAAAAAACCATGACGAAATTTTCAAAAACCTTTTCTTCAAAATGTAAAATGTACATCTTTCAAAAAAGGCCTAAAAAGCGCAAAGTCAATAAAATCAAATCGAAAATCTGTCAAAATTTAAAAGGTCAATCATTTTCAAAGTCACTTCGAGTCAGCACTCCTACAATCACACACGATGGTTGTCTAGGGTAACATTTCAAAATCAACCTTTCCTTTTCTTTTTTTTTTCCATCACATGACACGATGGACACACTGGTCCTTTTAGGTCATTTCACGAGTCTTCTTTTTTCCCGAGTAACTGTGCAATGTGGTCGATCGTGTCTTGATTCGCTGTCGGCTCTTATCCTCAGTCCAAGATGGTCGGAACTAAGGAAAGTCAATGAAGCGTCCAAGGTCAACCCGATGATAATGGTAATATTCAATTCTTGGCTGCACTACTCCGGCTCCAAGCCAGTCAAGATGTCGCATACGCTCGTCTCCAAGTGATTAAAGGCCGCATTGTGGCGGTAGAAGCTAGACTTCCTCCTGCGGAGGGTCCTATTTCTGACATACCCATACGCGATAATCCTCCACCCCCTAAAAACCCTGAGTGTAGATACCTCATTTCTACACCTCCCGTAAGCCTCCCGGTGATGATTGGGCCACATATTTGGTAGACGGAATGATTTATGACAATTCGTAAGTTTATCGGCAAGTGATAGCTCAAACACTTGTGTATACCTCATATTTGTCATCTAGGTGTCATTACGGTCGTTTTGGCAGAAATTAGAGTACATTTGGAGTCCGGGTAAAAAACCGTCTTCATTTCCTAAAACCGTCAAATCCCGAGTCAAAGCAATGTGCTTGTCTACCTAAGGTTAGGATGTTGTAAATGTTAGGAGTATATCTCATTTTGAGTCACATGTCAGTTATTTGGGCTAAACTTAAAGTTTACATTACAAAATGTGTATTTCATTTAGCTAAAATGATAACTCGACCTTTAGGCCTAATTTGCGAGGTGATAGTCACGCCTATTTTACAGAAAGTTCTAGATCTTTCTTTTAGCTTTCCAACGCCACTGAAATCACCTTATTCCGAGGCTTGTAGAGAAAGTTATGCCTCAAATACGACAGGCTGTCAAACGCGCTTTCTTGCGCAGGAGGAAACCACTGGGGAAAGGACGCAGTAAGTGCTGCGCCTTTTCCAAGGGACGCAACAACTGCTGCGCCTTTTCTCCAGGGCTTTCTTTTTGTCCAAGTTTCCGTGTTTAACCTAAGTCGGTTGTTTCTGGATGTTTCCTTCCGTATCTTTTCCTAAACCCTAATTCCTCCGTGTGATTAATATAAATAGAGACTTTCGGTCCTCATATTTCTCACGCGAGTGTCTGCCCTTCTCTTCTCCTTTTGCATTCTAAGACCGTGCTCTTGATTATTGGCGTCTACGTGCTTGAACTTTCGACCACGTAAGCTCGGATCCTTCTGAGTACCAGCCTCGGTTTGCATGACCGACCAATTTGACCACTAAACCATAATCAATTAATCAATTTGTTTTTAATCCTTTTTCAAGGGCATTTTCATATATGCATAGATCGAGTCGAGCATCACTAAACGTTAACTTAGTTAATCTCGTTTCGTTAAACATGTAAGTCTGAGGGTGTAAATCCCATCTTTTATTATTGTATTTTATTTTCGTAATTGTTATTGTAGGGTTTACGTCGAAAACATATTCAAAACCGATTTATAAAACCTTTATTAAAACCCTTTTTAACGGATTAACGGGGGATAAATGTCAAGAAGGAACGCAGCAACTGGTGCGCCTCTTCGAAGGGACGCAGCACCCGCTGCGCCCCTTCGAGAGCCTGCCGCAGTTCCTACTTTCCTTCTTCTTCCTTCGTCCTCTGTTTAATTCATTTGTGTGTTTTTGCTTCGTCTTTGCTTGTTCTTATTTTATTAGCATGATAATTTTGACATATGAATCATTATTAATTTATCATCCTTTTAATTCTCGACTTAAATCCCAAGTAACTCATATTTGCGGGTTTTCGTCATTCAAATCAAATCCGGGTTTTAGAGATTAGATTCATCAATATCAAGTCTCCGAAATTCATCTTTTGTATATTTTCATCTGTTAATTATCGTCATCATCATCAATAGTTTATCATTAATAATCTAATTAATTTGTTTTGATAAGTTTAATTTATAATTAACCTTGTAATTAATATTGTAATTAATTTGTTTTAATTAGTTTTATCTCATGTTTTATCGCTTGTTATGACCAATTCACATGTAAATAATATATTAATCCACTTCTATCCGAGTTAAATATCGATAATCAAGCATTAAATTCACCAATGAACATTAACGATATGCAATTCGCTTACTGACCAGAATTCACCAGAAGCACGCGAGTGAGCACTGCGCCTCTTCCAAAGGACGCAGCATTGCTGCGCCTGTTCCGGGTTGAATTCTGTCTCTGAACTTCTGTTGTTGCTTTGACCTAGTTTGTTAGTAACGTATTAATTAACTATTACTCGTATTATCACCTAATAATCTGTTCGTTTATTTATTTTCCTTTCTTTTTCTCAAATTATCCGTTTTAAATGTATTTTCGACATAAATCATTAACCCATTGTAATTATTGTAATTTTCTTTGTTGTATTTTTATTGTATTTCATTATCGCATTGTTTGTATGCTTTTATATGTAATTAACCTAAATTTCCATCTCGACATTAATGCATGTTAAACTACGTGTTCACCGACTTAGTCTTAATTCTCACATGTTAGGATTAATTTATTGGATGTTGCATAACATGCATATAACCTTCAACATATCGAGTATAGACGATTTTCCCTAATAACTAGTAGAGGCCGCTATCGAGGCGGGCGGGATTAGGTGTTCGATCAAAAGAGCTTCCTAATATGTACCCTCACCCCTTACTTCAGATCTCTGTGAACATCCGTGTTCATTGGCATCCACGAGAGTAATTCTAGATATAGAATGCTAAGGGTAACGAGTTCTTGGTGTTCATGTCACTAATTTGTGTCTTGGCATGACACGAGGTATTCGAACGGTTTCCAATTTTCCACAATAAATTGGTGCGACTCCACAAATGCAAAGCTTGCTCGTTTTCACTAAGCGACCCCCCGTGGGCCCGCGTCCACAATTTGGTGACTCCGCTGGGGATTAATACACTTACGTGTTGCCAAGGATGAAACATGAACAAGGTTAGGGAATTGTTTATATGAGACAGTTGTCGGTTTCCATAACTCGGTCTTCCTAGATCGTTTAATTCGACCTTCCTAGGCCCAACCTAACCCATTCGACCAATCGTCCCGTCTAGACGGTCCAAATTCTTATCTGGGCCTAAGGATGGATAGCGATTGGCGTGAACCATACCATGATGCTTACTCCTGTTTGTATCAAGGGATTTCACTACTCGAGGAAACGGACTAGGAATCGACCATACTCTTGTTTGGCACGAGCCTCTCCACAGATCCCGGGTTTGATTGCTTGGTATGGAACCCACCTTTTTAAGCCAAAACCCTTCTAAATGCACTCAGCATACAGTTATAATGCCCATATGTATGTTTGTATACGTGATCGCCATTTTGTAAACAAAGCCATGACAACATTTTGTAAAATAAAATCCTTTTTAAAATGTAAACATTTTCAAAATAGCGCAAAATGAGTCAAAACTCTGTCCAAATATCGACTCAAACTTCGGGCCTAATACCCATTTCAAAACCTGTGCAAAAAACCGATAAAAAAAAGTAAAAAAAAACCAAAAAAAAAACGTAAAAAAAAATATAAAAAAAAACCAAAAACGTTTATTCAAAATATTTTCAAACCATGTAAACGGAAATATGTAAATTCAATTGGGCTAATTTAGAGTCAAAGTTCAAACCGACTATGTCCTAGTCGGAACTCTGTCAAGTCATGAACCCGTCTTCTTCCTTTACATTTTGGGTCTTTTCAAATTCAAGTAAAGCCCTAAGGCGTCACGCCGTCATTTTGGACACCCTACCCCAATTCAGTTAGGATCTAAACATTTCCACACCTCGACTCACACAGTCGAGGCTAACACATCGAGTCATTCCAAAATCCGTCTCTTGAATTCTACTAATGACACGTTTGGGAGACACATACCCGAACCTCGAGTCAAGTCTGTCTTAAACACACGAATTAACACGTGTCGCCAATCCCGTCAATCAAGTCAACCACATAAATGTCACTCTGTCAAAGTCAAAACTCGAGTCTAAAGTCAAGGTCAAGCACCGTGAGTCCAAGCAAGAGAAGTCACTCACAACATTTCCTGGATTCAGAAGTCAAGACTCTAGTCATCTCGTCTCGTCGTATAGCCTTTGTTTGTTGCTCTAGTATGCGTGATCCTACGTCAAATCAAGTTGTAACGCGTGTCATTTTCTTCTCGGTTGGAATTCAGCAATTTCCAATGAAAGTGTTCAAGAACGTTTATCTGTCGACGTCAGGGGACTAAGTACTACAGTCATTAAGCTTCAGGTCACCGTCGAAGACTTGAGCACTCGTGTCATCAATATGGAAAATAAGATAGACATGATGAAACCTTTACCATCTTCTCGTGCCCCAAGGCCAGCTCATAGCTTAAACATAACCCACCCACCTAAGAAGGTCAATGAAGACAAGGGTGTCAACCTCTTGGAAACTCCACCCAGAAGGCCGGGACGAGCTTATAAGGAATTCGTCGACCTCGTTCATATAAAGTAGCTCTACAAAGACTGGTTTCCCAAGGAAAACTTCATCCAATTGGTCCAACCCCGGACCCTGAAAAGGTACTGCCTAGGTGGAAGGGCAATTCATATTGTCAGTACCATCGAGGTAGAGGACACGATACAGAGGAATGCTTTTGTCTAAAGCATATTATTCAGGATATGATTGAGGATGGCAAGCTTCCAATACCACCATTTGTTGAGCGATTTGATGGGACTGACCCTCTTGGGTCTAACAACACTAAACACGATGAAGAATCATTCCTAGACTTTTCTCATATCCTCGATCCTCGTGATGACGAAGAGATTAAAGCACTGAAGGAGGACGATGTCCAAAGTGGAATGCTCATGCTTTCCAAGATAGAGGGAGCCATTGATAACCTAAACTCTCGACTTTCCAACATGGGGAATCAATTTGCTGAAATGGGTAAGAAGCTTGAGACTGAACCTTTCGAAATGAAGAGTGTTCAGACAAACCCTCAACCTCATGGTCTCGAGGAGAAAGCAAAAAGTGATCGATCTATTCCTAGTTCTTCTCATCCAGGAGTCAAAATCAATAAAGGCAACCTCATGAAGCCTTCGTCAAAGAAACCTAACAACTCTCCCGGGTCATTCACAAGTCTAGGCGTACCTTATGCCCTAGCCTTAAACAAATTATCCTCTCTAGGTCTTCTTCAACCAATAGGGCCTAGTCCAGACCCAGAAATGAAATCTAAATTTTGGAATGGTAACTCGTATTGCCAATACCATAGGGGTAGGGGGCATGATACTGAAGATTGCTATAAGCTCAAGCATGTCATACAAAATGGGATTGAGGATGGTAGTATTTCTGTTTCGCTCCTAACTTGGTCGCGTACATAAACTAAGCGGCTTTATAGGGAGTTCAACATCGTAGATAATCAAAACGATGAACGATCCACCAATCATTTGGTGAAAAGAAGGAAAACAGACTCCCAAGTACCCAACAATCAAACAATCCGCATTACCGACGTGCAGTTTATAGAACCTTCACCAGAAAGAGGAACTCGACATTCAAGGTCATTCTCCAATTTAGGTATGCCTTATGCGGTCACCTTTAGAAGACTCTTTGCCAAAGGACTGATCCAACCAATCGGTCCAACCCCAGACCCTAAGTACGAGAGGAGAGGTCACTTCTGGGACGGTTCACAATATTGCTTATTCCATAGGGGTAACGGACACGACACTGAAGAATGTTCCAAACTCAAATATACCATCCACTATATGTTTGATCGCGGCAAGATATCTTTATCGACCCCCGATTCGTTAAGAGAAAAGAATAACTCTCATGGGTGTCTTACTCATCAAAGACAAGAAGGTCTCTTGGGCCTTTACCCTTATAGTATTCCCAATGATGTGGACGAGGTGTTCAAATGGGTGAATGCTCAAAGCTAGATGCCGAAGCCAGTTACTGGAAGAGTAAATGTTCAAGTATGGGCCGATGATTACGAGTCCGGATCTAAGACCGAGTCAAAGTCCGAGTCCGAGTCCGAGTCTTAGGCTTTCTTTGTTGGGAAAAATTATCTCATTAATTTAACATATTCATATATGAAACAATTTATTTAGTCATAAAATAAATTCTAGATCTTATGCATGCAAACTAAATAAGAAGAGATAAGAAAATCGTTTTCCTTACTATGTGATTTCGGTTTTATGGGCACCAACAAGATCTCCTTCTTGTTAGTTCTTGAGCTTTCCAACAATGGATGAACAAGATTCAAGTTTAGAATCTCTCCCAAAAGCATATACCCAAGGAAACCTCTTAATAACTAATATTATTTTGTACTAGAAATAATATAAATCTTACTATAAAATTGACACAAAAATTATAGGTTTTCTCTTGAAAAATCGGTTCAAGAGGAAGTGATTATATGAGTTTATTTCTCTAGAATTTTCACAAATTGTAGAGAGTATATTAATTTCTTACACTAGAAATTTTTATGATAAGATTGAATGAATAATTGTAGAGGAAACATCCTCTATTACCATGGTGAAACCGGTTGGAGGGAGTATGATGTCCAATGCATGGGCTAGTTTTTCTACCCAAGAAAAGATAGGCATCCAAGGCAAAGACTATAGGTAATTATTGTGTTTTCCACTTAAAAATAATCAACACAATTTTTATCCTAAAACTCCTTCCATTTCGGTACACACACATAAAATTGATGAGTCCATTTTTTTTGTGATTTTGTCAATATGTCACATGTGACACATTACATGACATCTTATATATAAAATGTATTTTTAACAATTAAAAATCAACATATTAATAAAATATGTCACTTATAAAAATTAACATAGTAATTCATAATTACTTGTAGCAAAAGTGTTTCCGAATTATAAACTACAACATTCTGTATTTATAATAATTTATTCATTCCGTTTCAATTGTTTCCGTAAACAATAATTTCATCTAAGTAATAAAACAATTCGATTACTTAGACCGTGTCTCATTTAATCAAATTACAATAAGATACGTTAACTTTACTCACAAAATCATTCGTCAATTTTAAACAATTTAATTAACTCGTATCGGCATACGATTAATTAAATAATCAATTAAGAGTATTTCCCTATAGGTATGACCTATGGGGATCAAATGATCACCACCGTCGCACGACAATAATGTCAAACTCTAGTCAGCCAATCATTACCGATATGTATGGACCAGTTGACTGTAAAATATTACATCCCACATGTATTTTTAAAATGATATTTAAACATGTGATCATTATGATCAATAGTTGTCATCGCATTATTGTCAGAGGACACTTACTCCAACAATCTCCCACTTGTCCTCGACAAGTGTGCATCACCAATTCTCTTGTCCTATTACTATCTCCCACTCAATGCAAGGTGTCTTTCAGGTCTTACTTTCAAGTGATCATATCGAGAGTGGTTTCCTCGATCTGGAGAATAACTGATTGACCGGAATCATCTACCATAGATACCTTCCGAGCGTGGCCACGCATTTCCAGTTCATTACACCTTGAGTGGCCCTGAGATATTGTTTTAACCCTGACAAGGGGGTGGACAATTCCTATCGCACTTATTCCCTTCGATTAGCCACAACCATCATAACCCGATACGAGATCATATTAAATTACAACCGAATCAATATTCCCCTTTCATTACGAGTAATATCGATTAAAACTAAGGCCATACTAAGATAAAATTAAATAATTCAAAATCATATAAATTAAAAAGACATTCAACAATTGAAATATGCAGCATTGTAATATGTGTCTATCATGCCAAATTATGTGCCAAATCGCCCTATTTAACTTACATCGCTTATATAACCCGGTTTTATGGAAATGCGTGATAATAACTTATTAAAATCACAAATCAATACTTAAATCAAATTTAAGCTCAAGTTAATTATGCTAACATACTTAGGTCACAAAAATTAGTCATCACTCAATTTTTGACAATAATTCAACTTGATATAATTTTATGCTCATTTTGACCTTAAAATCATAACTATTATGAAATAAATCCAAATTAACTAACGACTGTCTCTTGAGATTAAGGCAGTTTTTGGGTGACTTTGGTTTCTTTCTCACGGTCTGCCGTAACTGGAGGCTAAGTAGATTTTTTTTGGGTTATTTCATACTGTGCTTACATCTGCAGGATTCGAGTTGAGGAAAATATCCAACCTTTATCAGGTATAGTTATTTCTCAGGGCCACTCGAGGAGTTGTAACTGAAATGCATGGCCATGCTCGAATGATGATTCGTTTATCAGTCAAGTTACTCTCTAGTCGGGGAAATCACTCTTGATAACGATCGCTTGTAAAATACGACCTTTGTGAATACGGATTTGCAAATTGTTTTACATTGAGTGGGAGAAATTTTAGGATATGAGAATCGGTTATCGCACATACACTTGTGAGGACAAGTGGGAGTTTGTTGGAGCTTGTGTCCTCCACAAATTAGTGTGATAACTTTTGTAAATCTCTTATAGGTTCACAAGGGTATACTTCGTATTTTATCAGTTGATTAACGATTACCTAATAACGGTTGGCTTGCTAGAAAGTTTGACGTTATTATCATACAGATGGCGGTGATCAACTGGTCCCTAAAAGTCACACCTAAAGGATGTGTTTAAGAAATGTGATTGTATGAAAATATAATCACATTGATGCCTTATATGACTAACAGTTAGTCAATGTGTTGATGAGACAATTATTTAATGCCGATTAAATAATATTAGTTGAGACGAATTAATTGTCAATTCGTAAATTAAATATAATAAGTTATATTTAATTAATGTATATAATGTTAGCTTGGACGAATTAATATGTTAATTTGTAATTAAATGTAATCGGTTATATTTAATCAGCAAATGATAATTATACGATGTTGTCATAATAATTATTATTGAGCCGAATTAATAAATCAACCGCAAGCTGTTGTGTGTAGACTTATTAATACGGCATGATATAAATGACAATTCATAAATAATGCATTATCTACATGGTCGATCGACCGGGTGTGTCAGTCGACTGACTGATACATCTGTCTCGGTATTTGGGCCGAAAATTAAAAGAAAAAAAAACACCCTAATTCTCCCTAATACACGGTTATAAGGGAGAGGGGAGTTTATTTTTCTAACCTAATTTTCTATCTCACTCTTGCCTCTCATCTAAAAAACACAAAAAACTGAAAACCCTAATTAATTTACAGAAATTGAGGGATCGATTCTAGCATCAAGTTAAGGGCATATCTCATATCGTCTTGGGTGCAACTGATAGGCGAAGATCAACTTTGATATTGTCCTTAGGCCGGTTTTGCTAGGACTGAAGATTATTTCTTAATCCTTTACGTTTTTGTTTATGTAATTCATTTTATGACAAGCATTCATCATTCTCTAATTCGTTATAATCCTTAAATTAAAGGGATGCATACAGATAAATCCCACAGTAGGGTTTCTTATTAGGTCATACCATCTATTTATAGTGATAAGGTATGTCTTATAGAGCGGTATTAGGAAACTATTATATTATACTATGTACTTCTACTACTACTACTACTACTACTACTACTACTACTACTACTACTACTACTACTACTACTACTACTACTATTATACTATTATTATTGTAATATTCTATTACTAATCTTACTCGGCCTTACACTCCTTACTCGGCCCACTCGCCTTCCCGACTCATCCATTATTATATTGTTATATCCAATCTCACAGCATAATTATTAATTATAAATATTATTTATAAAATATAAAATGCTCAATTAATTTTATAAAACATATTTCCACCATCGACTAGCCACTAACCATGCCATTAAGATATTGGGTATTACACCGGGTCCAAGCCCAACTCCGAACACCATGCCCTGCCTGTCCTATCTATACCAAGGTCCACGGCTCTTCCACATCCTCGTGCCCGGCCTATCCAATTCAGGTCCACAATTGCAGCCGTGCCTGACCTATCCAATTCACAATCATCTCACAATATCGTTGCCAACACAGAGTAACCAAAGCTTACTTAATTTATTCATTATAATAGATATTTGCCAAGTACTTTAATAACCACAATCCCAAGCTCCTTTTTCCGTGAATTAGATTAACAAGCCAATACCAATGAAATACAGTAAGATGCCAGTCAAATACAAACAATCAGTGAACAATCAACAATCAATACTCAAGTCACGGCCATAAGGCCAGACGCCATCCTCATTCGGCCAAAATCCAATTACAAAAATACGTTTTCAATTTCCGTAATAAAATATTAATATCATGCCAATAACAATTAATTAAGACATGTAATTACACATAAGAAAACCCCGCAGTTAATTGTTGAGTAACTAGCCTACCTTTTAGAAATTTCCACTTAAATAATCCAAGCAAGCAAATCAGAAAACTTACTCAACGAAACCATCACCTAATACAAACAATAATACGAAATAATTACTAATTAATTTCTGTTTAAGACGGTATTAAAGTTAATTAATTAAGCCGACGCCAACCACCCTTATCACAGCTTACCACCACCATCAATACCGCCACCAAGGTCCTCTTTTTCCATGGCCAACAGCCCTCAGCACACCGTACACAACCCTCACTAATACCACCATGCTCACGGCTAACCCAAGCCCTAATAAAACCCCATCACCAATGCCCTAATATGATACACAAACCGAAACCTTAACCACCATTCCCTCAGCCTTCACCTTCCCTACAACACCACCGACAGCCACCACCGCATCCTCCCTACCACAAGTATCACCAACCCCAAACACACCGCACAATTCTCCCAACAACAACCCATACTCGGTGTTTAGACGATCCACACACTACGCCAAATCTGGCAATCAATAAGGAGCGCATCACAACGATTTAATGCATTTAATAACGACACTTAGATTACCGTTTTCCAAATATTGGCGGAAACCTAGACCGCACTAATAAGAATAACGGTTTCCCTCAAAAACCGTTGTTATTATAATGTGACAACGGCTGCTTAACAAACTGTTGTAAAAAACGTTTAACGGTTTCCAAAAACTCGTTATAAAATCACTCTTATCAGCGGTTGTTAGAAAATCATTACCAGTTTAAAAAAATGGCATTTCGAAAACCGTTACTAAATTAACACTAGCAACGGTTTGTGGTACCCGTTGTTATGTTATAGCTACGGGTTTTTTGTAACCGTTATTATTTTCAATTATGAAAACGATTTTTCAATTCAACCGATGTCAGTATTTGATTAGATTTTTCAGTTTGACTACTGCACTCAAAACTTTATCAGAACTTTAATAAATATTCAATTTGACCAATAATATTCAATTTGACCAAAATAATTCTATAAATATGTCTTCATAATGTTTAAGGTCAAAATCTTAATTTTCAAACATTTACTCTTTAATTTCTCTCTAAAAAAAATATGGCTGGTGTATCGGAGCTACGATCACATTCTCGTTACGCACAGCCTTTTACTTGCATTCTCCATAATCTCCCGGTTCATTATGATGTGAATGGAAAGGGTTTAAACCCTAATTCTGAGTGGTTGACCCAAATGCTTCATGACTCCGGTTTCACCGCAGTTAAAGAAGTGTACCCTGTGTCTACAAACAAGCAAGGTTTTGTAGGCTTTGCTTTTATCGTGTTTGACAAAGCCAACTGCCATGATAGTTTTCGTCAGGCAAGAAAATTATGGGCTAGATTTGCAGGGGAAGATGCGGGGAAAGAGTACTTCTATTCGGATGTTAGACAACAAGGCCCTTATCTATGGGTTGCGACCCATCTTGATCATCATCTGCTGAAACATTACAGGAAGCATCACATTCTTGCCACCGTGCCTATGTCATGGGAGAAAGAGGCCATTCCACCTGCGCTTCCCGGTGATAATGAAGGGTCGATCTACGACTTGCTCTATACCGAAATTCAAGATGAGTATCCTAATATTTCATCAGATTCTAATAATTAAGTCTTTAATTATTATCTGACATTATAAGTTGTATTTGGATTATGGCGGTGGTTTGAATTAAAGTTTAATTATTTATGTTTTTTGTTACCCAATCCTCTGGAATTCAGAGACAATATCACCAGAAAAATATCGAACTTTTATTATAATGACATAGGTCTTTAGGAGTACATTAAAAATATCAAGCTAAAGATATTTATCGCATAAAACAAGCGTTGACAAACGTGAAAACGCAAATTTGTAGTGCGGAGTTGAATGGAGGGAGTATGTTTTTTTTTACCCCATCCTCTAGAATTCAGAGACAATATCACCATATATGTCTCTTCCACCTTCAGCCCAATCCACATAGTCGTTTTCCAATTCCAACGGCATTGTCCCTTGCTCGGCACTGCGACCTTGGTGGTGCAGAATCGGAGTAGTAGGAGACGGTCAGATTCATTCGCAACTCATAAATATGGGCCTACCCGCTGATCATCGTGATCAAACTAGAGTCTCGAAGAGTCATTGTTATTGAATGCCCTCTCATCTTTGCGAGCCTGACGAAAGCATTCCCGCTCCTCACCCCCGCCAAACTCAATGAGGGCGCACCGCCCGAAGCCATCATGCGCATCATTGTCGGGGTTGATAGTTTGACCCAAATTCAATCCGGCTAACCGAATCAAACCTATTAACCAGTCAAGGCTATACGAGAGTATAACCTTTTAATGCCCGTCCTTTGTATACAGAAGATTGCGAATGATGCACGTAAAGGGTTTAGCGTACATAATTCTACTAGGGGGTCCTGCAAGAGGTTGATATGATGCTTCATCATCATCATCAGCGGATGAATAATATGAACCACTATAAGTTGATAAACTTGACGACGTAATCGATGTGGAAAATTAATGGAGGACTAGTTTTTTTTGTTTTTTTTTTAAAGAGGGAGGGACTAACTTTCTACTTATAATAATAAAAAAGAATGGAAAACATGTATATATATATGTATATATATATGTATATATATATATATATATGTATATATATATATATATATGTATATATATATATATATATATATATATATGTATATATATATATATATGTATATGTATATATATATATATATGTATATGTATATATATATATATATATATATATGTATATATATATATATATATATGTATATATATATATGTATATATATATATATATGTATATATATATATATATATATATATATATATATATATAATTGTCGCGCATCCCCCAACCCCTCCAAACATAATTCATTTCCCAATTTTCCCTTCTCTCTTATATTTCTTTCTCTCTCTTCGACCATCATCCCCTACTGCGACGTACAGCTCTACCAGCAGCGAATGTTCGAGCTCCATCGCTTACTACTGCGATGACCACCATCCTCACCTCCACCTCTGTCGTCCCCTGCTGTGGCGACCACCGCGACAAACCGAATCCATATCAATCTTATTTGTTGTCACAATTTAGATTCCGATTTGATGCTTCGAGTTGATTTCTACGCAGCAATTGCATCGAATTCGAGTGTGCTAGTGTTCTAATTGATTCAAGGAGGGATGAATTGGCATCCTATCTCCAATTTCAGGTGTCTTCTAATCCCTAATTGCTTTAATTGTATCAATTTGTTGAATTTGTGAACTTAGGGTTTGAGAAATTCGTTCTTTGGGTTCAATTAGTTCAAGTTATGGTCGACTTTCAGAGGATGTTACTCTCATTTTGTAGGAGCGAATTGAGTTGATTATTGGGCGAATATTTCAGGCCTTATCCGAGTAGATTTTGATGCTGATTTAGGTATTAAATCTGCTAGCTTGCTTTCGTTTTTGCTGCAAATGGAGATGCGCATACTGGATATGTGCGAATTCTGAGGTCGGGTTGGCTCGACTCTTGTTATTTGGAGTCATTATGTGGGTATGAGTTTCTAGCAAACTTAATGCATTAATCTGAGACTCAAACTGAAATAATCAATTTCCACTTCCAATAGCAAGGGAAGTGAAGTAGCAACTTGAATATTCGTCATGTTTCTCGCAAAATCGAGGCTCAGGCCTATTGTGGTGGAAGTCAGAATGTACCTAACAAAGTTTAAGTTCATCAGGATGAAATGCATGAGAACCATAATTGATACAAGAAAGAAAGTTGTTGAAAGATTACATTATTCTCAGGACTTTTTCTGCTAAGTTTCTGTTAATTTGAGCTTGATTTTTAATACCGGTCGCTGCATAACCGAGTTTATCAGATCAAGAAGCTAAGAAATTAGCAGCCTGATCGCCATCAACGTTACCACTTTGTTTCAAGATTACACTGATCTTTCTCATTGCCCCTGTTGCATTATACATTCTGCCTGATGCTAGATCAGCAGTGTTGGTTATTATTTCCAGGATCGTCTTTGTTCTGGACTGAAATTCCGCACTCCTTGCTAAAGCAATTCCTGATCCAATGTTGTTTCACCACGTAAAATGAAGTGTTAAACTTCTTCACTTCTTACATTTGATAGTAGCAGTCACTCATGGTAATTTTCTTGTCATATTTTACATATTCGAATGAAGTTAAGATCCACTGAACTTTGCTTTCTTTCAAGTTACGTTGGAAAAAAATGTATTTCTTCTAATAGAAGGTTAAAATTGCTTACATTGATAGGACTGCAAAAACTATTGCAATAGTCTGAAGGGGGTTAAAAGGCTGCAAAAAAGAAACACATTATGAAGTTATTCCGCTGCAAAACAAGATGCACATTTTACTTATTTCGAAAGCCAATTAGCTCAAACGGCCGAGCATTGTGCAATGCACAGGATGTGGGTTCAATTCCCACATTGGCTAGGGAATACCAGTGTTTCTTATATATTCTTTTACGTTGTGATTGCCAAGGACTGGTAGTTTCTATGCATAAGCCTAAAATGCCTTGAAAAGACCGATAAATACATTAAATCTCCTTCACAGTTATTTCCCTTATTTCATACACATAGAACCTTATTTCATGCACAATGAACTTTGTTTTTTTTTTTGCAAAAGATTATCATTTCATTCAAAAGAGAAGGAAATTACAATGTTTGCAAAAGCTATCCACTAAGGAATAAACACAACAACTCTAAGACACAAACGAAGGTCTATGAGCAAACACTAGCACAGATTAGAAGGAAACAAGCATTTTTCAACCACATTAACATTCTAACAGCCACCAGAAATTTGATACGTCTAACAATATAAGAGATAGACTGCTCAACCCCTTTGAAAATGCATTGGTTTCATTCAACCCACAACTGATGAACTGTGGCAGCCCGTGTTGTTCCCATCCAAGCAGTACGCCAATATCGACTAGTACCAATAGAAAACAATTCCTCCTGAAGAGAGGAAATAACCCCGGATATACCCATCCAAGTAAGAAGTTGCTGCCATATTGCAGAAGAAACTGAACATATGAAGAATAAATGAGCATGATTCTCCCCATGAGTAAGACAAAGGACACACCTATTTGTATAAGGAATGTCCCTCCTCTGCAAATTATCCAGAGTAGCTAACTGTTGTTGAGCAGCCAGAGAGCAAATAATTTTATGACTAGGAGTAATGCTAGACTGAGCAAGACCAGCAGTCCAATTACCAGCAGTAGAAGCATTCGTAAAGTAACCATAGGCAGATTGGACACTAAACTTGGAATTCACAGTCCAACCTCGGAAAAGCAGCTTAGTAACCTGAATAGATCCAGCCAGATTGATTAAGTGATCTCTTGTAGCTAGAATACCAGACATACTGAAAGAGAAATTATCCTTAGCCTTGACAAACCAAAAATCCTCATGTTTTAGAATGTGGTTCTTAACCCATCTCTTCTATTTACTGACACCACGGAGGAATAGCTGCCAAATCCATTTACAAATGAGGGAATAATTCCAGGCAGTAAGATCCTTAACATTAAACCCACCTGCTAATGTAGGAGAAGAAATCTGGTACCAACACTTAAAGACCATTCTTCTCTCCCCATCAGGAATACCCCAGAAAAAATTCTTACAGATCTTATGAATGTGCTAAACAATAGTCTGAGGTAAGAGCAGACTAGAGCACCAGAAATTCTCAATCCCAAAGATAATGGAATTAATAAGTTGCAGTTTACCAGCATAAGAAAGAAGATGAGTAGACCAATGAGCAACAACTTTCTGTATCTTAACAATAAGGGAGTCAAACATACTGACAGTAAGTCTAAAAGAATTTAAAGGGAGCCCTAGATATTTGAAGGGAAAATCTCCTTCAGAGAACCCAGTAACTTGAAGAATAAGCTCCTTCACAGAGGGGTCCACTCCTCCAAAGTAGATACAAGTTTTATCATAATTAGCAGCAAGACCAGAGACCTGTGCAAACCTAGCAAGCACCTCAGCAACAGCAGAAGCTGATGGTACATCCTCTCTGATAAAGACCATGAGGTCATCAACAAAAATAAGATGTGTCAAATTAGTGCTGCTACACTCAGGATGATAGAAAACCTCAGGTTTAATTCAAATCTTTCTTAGAGCACTAGACAAGATCTTCATTCCCAAGACAAAAAGATAGGGTGATAAGGGATCACCTTGCCTAATGCCACTCATCCCCTGAAAATAGCCAGAAAGCTCACCGTTAAGTTTGAGAGAGAACCAAGGATTAGTAATACACCCTAAAACCCAATCAATAAATTGCGGAGGGAAGCCAAATTTATGAAGGTAGTGGCCAATAAAATCCCAACTTAGGGAATCAAAAGCTTTCCTAATGTCTACTTTAATGATCTAGAAGAAATATGCTGCCTAGTATACCCTTTGACCAAAGCCTAAGGCAACATGACATTTTCAAAAATACTTCTGCCTTTAACAAAAGCTGCTCGCTCTTCACCAACTAGTGATGGAAGAACTTTCTGAAGTCTGTTAGCCAGGATTTTGCTGATCACTTTATAAAACACAGTTGAACAGGATATAGGTCTATAATCCATGATAGAGCTAGGGACAGCTTTCTTAGGGATGAGGGAAAGGACGGTAGAATTAGCCTGTTTAGCCATGTGTTTTGTTTGGAAGAAATGATAAACAACTCTGCTAAAATCCATGCCAATTATAGCCCAGGCTGACTTAAAGAAGCCAGCAGAAAACCCATCATTTCCAGGGCTACTATTGATATCCATACTAAAGAGAGAATCCTTAATCTCTTTTAAGGTAACTGTAGCAGCCATATTTAAACTATCTTCTGTAGATAATCTGCTACCAGGGTAATCCCTATTAGAAAGAGGCTCAACCTGAGAAGACTGCCCAAAAAATCCTTGATAGTAGTCCTGAAAAGCCTGGCTGACTTGGTTATGCCCAAACTGAGGAACCCCATGAACATCTTTGAGTATACCAATTTGCTGCTGATGCCTTCTTTCAGAGATCTTGGAAAAAAAAATTTAGAACTACAATCAGAATCCTAAAGATGCTTGATTTTTGCTCTTTGGGTGAGCATATTGAGTTCTTCATTTTTTACAGTAATGAATTCCTTGAGCTTTAGCCTTTCCTCCTGAATAAGAGATGCAGAGAAAGGATTCTGACCCAGTTTAGCTTGACACTCAATCAAGGCAATTTTAGCAGACTTAGCTTTAGCAGAGATATAAGCAAAATCCTTCCTGTGAAGTTTAGTCAGAGCATGTTTTACTGAATTAAGCTTTTAAAAAAAACATAAGGTAGGACTCCCTTGTTTATCAGTTCTCCCAGCATCAGCAACAGTACTAAGGTAATCAGGATAAGAGATCCATTGATTCAGGAAACTGAACCTCTTCTGAATCTTCCTATCTTCAGTAATGTGAACAATAATTGGAGAATGATCAGAAATCCCTGACTCACTAAAATGAGCAAAAGATTGGGGAAAGCCCGAAGGCCAGCTAGGGTTAACAAGAGCCCTGTCCAAATTAGACCAAACCCTAGTAGAAGAGTCTTGCTTGTTAGTCTAAGTGAGCTCACAACCAGAGCTAGCTTAGTAAGATCATCAAGGTGACAGGAGGAAAGACAAGAATTAAAAGCCATCATTTCCTGAAGAATTGGAGGATTAGGACTGAGGTTTTCAGCAGGGTCCTTGACTACATTGAAATCTTCTAAGAATATCTAAGGAGTAGAGGGAGCAAACTGCTTCAAATCAGCCCAAAGTCGATCCCTAGCTATGGCAAAGTTACTACCATAAACCATACTCAAGTGAAAAGTCATATTAGATTCAAAGTGGTGAATATGAAAACTAATAACCTGATCTGAAATTTTCTGAGAAACAATTCTAAAAGACTTGGGATTAATAAGAACCCAAATCCTCCCATTATAGTGCTTACTATAGTTAGTGACAACAACCCAGTCTCTGAATTTTTGACTAATTATAGCAGTAGCATTAGCACTAGAGACTCTAGTTTCCAAAAGAGCAAGAATGTCAACATTATTATCCTTTAGAAAAGTGTGGACCTCACTATTAATTGGACAGTTAAAACCCCTAACATTCCAGGCAGAAATCTTCATAAAGATATATTGGGAGGTTTTGGAACAGCACAAGCTAACACAGAACATCCTGAGTGCATTTTGGGACTGATATCAGGAGGAACAGGAGCAGCTGAATGAGATCTCTGGCCTAGTGGAACGCATGATGAGCCGACATTCTCTAACTGAGCTCCAGTTCTTTACTAAATAAGCCCCAAGGTACCACCTAGTTTAGAACTAATCACAACACCAGGCATCTCATCCTGAGAAATTTCACCAGGTTCCAACACCGGGAAAGAATTACTAGTTGATACATCAGCATTATCAGCAGGGCAAGAGAGAATCTTAGACCTGTGAGGAGAACCAGGAAGCGAAGGCTGTGGATCAGAAGAGACATGAACAACAGACCCAGATACCTGCTGAGGAACTTGGGTCTTAACCTGAACAGGCTGCTCTACAATACTCTCAGTAGACACTTTAAGCCATTTACAAGTAGTACTCTTATGCCCCAATTTACCACACCCAGTGCAGTAAAAAGGAGCCCATTCATAGAATACTTTCTGAGTGATTTGCCCCAGAAAAGGAGTCTTGATAACCACATAATCCACAAAATCCTTAGAAACATCAATTTCTACCATAACTTCGGCAAAAGACAGCTTTTATTTGTTAGTGGTACCAAGATCTACAAATAGGAGCTTCCCTAATTTTCTAGCAATCTTACTCAACACCATCTCAGACCAAAGATAGGGGTCAAGACCAGGAAATAAGATCCACACAGAAACTTTAGCCACTTTTTCCATCTCAGTAGAGAAAGAAGGGGACCAGTGCTTAAGAATCAAAGAATTGCCCTCAATCATCCAAGGACCCTGCCTTAAAACGTTTGTCATGGCTTCCTAGGAGTCAAACCGGAAAGCAAACCAACCCTTCCTATAATTCTGAATAACCGGGAGAGCAATTGAACTCCAATTTTTAGTAACAAAAGCCTGAACTGATTTAAGAGAAGGTTTCCTCCCAATAATATGACCCATCAAAGTAAACTCCCAAACTTTCATTTCCTTTTCAAAATCAGAAGGATCTATATCAATTTCTACAACATTCACACTATCATGACAAAAATGTAAGCTCGTCCCAGCATTTGAGGGTGCTTTACCAACATGAGACCAAGGTTTTGCCACGGGGTTACTAGAATTGGGGACATTGTTATTAGTATTATCAAGAGTATCTTTAGAGGCAGTATTGTTATGCACACAGTTACTAACAGGAGCCATATTATCAATAGTAACAATAGGGGAAACAATTGAATTAAGGTTTACCAAAGAAGAAGAACTAGTAATTGGACGAACAATTGGAGAAGAAGAACGGAAACCCGATCTTCGAGCCTTGTCAATGGCGGAAACAATTAAGTCATTGACCGTCACAAAGTCCACACCCGGAGTAGAAGAATTCTCCTTCAATTGATCACCATTGTCATCATGAAGAAAATCAGAAGAAACCTGAGGTTTAGGAGTCGCAAGAGAAATCCGAAGCTTCGCAATGTGACCTCGTGTTCGCGCCATGGAGATCAAAAGATACCACAGGAAACAGAGTATCGAAGGATAATCATGAAATCGGAAAAAGAAAAAGTTTGTTGTAGAGAGAGAAAAAGTTTGTTGTCGAGAGAGAAAAAGTTTGTTGTGATGCACAAACTTTATTTCATGCATATATAATGAAAATTAATGTCCTTAACCAACAGTAATTAGTAACATAATATAACCAACTCGTGCGACTGAAGAACTTTTTAATGCACATAGAACCTTATTTCATGCATATAGAACCTTATTTCATGCACATAGAACTTTATTTCATTGCACACAGAACCTTATTTCATGCCCATTAAACATTTATTTCATGCACATAGAACCTTATTTCATGCACATAGAATCTTATTTCATGCCCATATAAAATTAATGTCTTTAACCAACGATAATTAGTATCATAATAAGAACTTTTTCATGCACATAGAACATTATTTCATGCACATAGAACCCTTATTTCATGCACATATAACCCTAATTCATGCATATAGAACCTTATTTCATGCACATATAACACTTATTTCATGCATGTACACGGGTCGACTATCCTAAAATCATGGGATTTGTTATTTATTAGGCTATATGGGATTCGAACCCATACCTTTGTGCAAAATATACACATCGCTCTACCATTGAGGTAATAACCTTTACATTATGCTATAAATAAGTTAAGTAGCCAAGTAAACATATCACTATATCAGTCTAAATTACAAAAATTAGATGAAAGCAAAAAAAAAATTGGGCTGAAACATACAGAACAATGCACAAAAGTCGTTATCAGGTTTACCTAAAGAATAGCATGATGCTAGATATAACAAAAATTCAAAGTTAATTTAGGACACTGGAATAATTACTTGGCTCGAAAATAGTCTCTCGGTATCGGTTCTTTATGATGCCTGTTCAAGTCATCTAATGATCCCTGCTCACACATATACAAAATACTAATGAAAGTGATGCTGTAAAACATTAGTTTAATAGATAACTTTCATGAGACAAAGCTAACTAACCTACGATATTAGTAAGAAAGGAAACTCGTCTGAGAACATGGTTTTGTATCCAGACGCATAATCAAGATTCGTACTCCTGGTTTGCGATACTACGTAGCAGACAACATTACCAATTCACGGCAGAAAACATTAACACGTAAGAAGATAAATGTTAGGCTGAAAATCGTTTGTAACCTCATTTGCAACGAATATAAGCATGTTTCATGTTGAATACCTCAAAACACAGCGCGCATATACTACTAAATCAGCATTGTTTAAACTCGAAATGTAAACAATTTCAGCAACAAATCGACAAAATCCAACTTAGACAACGACAAAACAACGATTCCAACTCAGAAAGCACAATAAGCAACATTTGAATAAGCAAAAAGGAACTTGCTAATTAATAATTGAATTTTCAAACTATTATAAACTGTAGAAAAGTGATGCAAGCTAAATTTCAACAATTTCTGAGCATAAAGCTCATCAGCAACAACAAATTTAAAACAAAAATTTATAAAATATTAATCGAAAGAGTTCGTAATGTCATGAGAAGTGCTATACCAGAAACACTGAGTCTTTCTTGGCGATTTCCGCTGCAAGCGCTTTTTGCGGTACAACTTAAGAATTTCAGAAAGAAGAATTCAGCAATAAGCGAATCGTAATGAATCGACCTGAGAATTACATAAAACTGTGAATTTGTATCCTCTTCTAAGTAAGCTTAGAGAAAGTATAATGTTTACTAAAATTGCGTTAATCTGCGAATTTGTCATATAAGAACATTGAATTAGCTTAAATTAGTGAAACTACTGAAAATTAGGGTAGTAGCAGGACACAACTTGATGAATCTCATAAAAAATTAGAGGAGCGAAAATGCTTGTTGTGTGATAAGTGATGAATGAGTTCAACTCTAATTTAAATAGTGAATGTGAGAGTGTCGAATATATAATGATCAAAACGCCACGAATATAGATCAATGATTAACTACTAAATTGAATCGATTAATAGGTTATTAATCAACATTTAAACGACATTGGAAGAAAAAAAGCAGAACAAATAAGGAATGAAAAACCTAACAAACTAATTTGAAGCATGGAAATTATAGAAATTGAGGAGAAAGAAAGAAAAAGGGGAAATTGAGAAATTACCTTAATGAAGAGAACCGTAGATGAAATGAGAGAACGAAGAAGGAAAAAAGCTTGAAGATGGCCGAGTAATGTGCTGAAAATCCGACCAATGGCGGTTGATCATCGTAGGACAGCTTGATAATCTAAGGGAGATGAAGAATGAGCAGTGAGTGTGATGTGCGAAGAGAATGATGGTAGTAGAGAGAGAGAAAAACAGATGGGCGATAAAGGGAAATTGCAAAAATGATTTGAGTTACAGGGTTTTGGAGGGTTGAGGGTGCTTAGCTGCGGATGTTTGATAGGTTAGATGAGTTTCTCCTCCGTCTAATTCGTCTGATCATAGGACCGTGAGTGGTTCTCACGGTTCTCATATCTTGGTGGTTCTCATCAGATCCCAAATCTATATATATGTGTGTGTATATATATATATGTGAGTTTGGGTTTTATTGGAAACAGTATAATAAGATAATAATAAGAATTGGAACCGATATAATAATAAGATAAGAATTGGAAACTTAACAGGGTAAGAACTGGAAAGTGGAAACGGTACAAGTTAAATCAGAATCGGTCACTGTACCGTGTTAAACATATAATCTAACAACGATTATCCACAAAACCGTTTTCCAAAGAGCAAAAACACAACGGATTGATAACGGTTTTTTGTTATGCAGTTATCATATTACATATATCAACAAAGGTTGGACAAAACCCGTTCTAAAATAAATTGTTTAATTATTTGTGATTTTCCAGTGTTTGTGATTTGACTAATGCATGCCCTGAAAATTTTACTTTTTCTGATTCAAAGTTGCAGTATTGATTGTTTGACCGTATGTATAACACGAAATGATAACGGGTCTTTGTTAAGCCATTATCATATTACATATATTAACAACGGTTATTTTAAAGCCGTTGTCTTATTACACCAATAAACAACGGTTTTTCTTATAACCGTTGTAAATATATATCCACTGTAAAAACTGAAAATTTTGTGGTTTTACCAATGCATGCCCTCTTATTATTGGTTATTTGGCCATTATTCACCTCATGCATGCATGCACAATTAATACAAGTTTGAATGTAACGTATGGATGAAATTAATCTAATTAATTATAGCTTTATTGTACTATAAATAGCGTCACATTTGTAGTAACAATAAGAATCACTTTATTATTACTAACCTTTATACTTCACTTTTTAAATAATATACATATACATACAAATCATAATTAAAATGTCGCCGTCTTTATCATCCGTAGTCGCACCTCCTCAGCAATCGGTAACCCGCTATATCCAACCGATTACATGGATAATTCACAATTTCCCAGTCATACGCGATGCTGCTGGGAAGCTAGCTTCTAAGAGCCTTACCCAATTGAGGGACATCCTTATTGATAATGGGTTTTCAAATGTTAGGGCAATCCACTCGGCTTGGATTTCTAGTCGTGGGTTTCTTGGATATGCTCTGATCGAGTTTCGAGGGGATGGTCTTGACAATTTTCGCCAAGCAAAACAACTCGCTGCAAGGTTACATCACGTGACCATCAAAGGGGCAAAAGTGACTTTTATGCCGACGACCCTAAGAATCGTTATTTACAAGCTGGGGCTTACTTATGGCTTGCCACGGCTAAGGACGCTCATCTGATGAGAAGGTTCATTTCGTACAGTTTTATTAATGTTCTTAAATCATGGGAAGACGAATAAGTGCCTCATTTTGATCACCGTCTTGACGCCGGTGTAGTAAGCTTGATTTATAATCAAGTTTATCCTCAGTACCCACCTCCTAGTTATACTCCTGTTAGTGTGTTTAATTAATTTACTTAGTTAGCTGTTTGTTTTTGTGGTTTTTTATTTTTTTATCGTGTTTCCTTTTTTTTCCCTTATTGTACTGTTTTTTTTGCCATTGTATGATATACTCGTTTTAATATATAGCTCTACTCTTTATTACATGCAAATGCTTATTAACATAGATTTTAAATCACTTGCGAACAGACAAATGAATGAAACAATAATAATGATTTAGGTTATATTAATTACAATAACATACAATATAATGACAACAATAGTGCATAAGAACCGTGTTAGAATACAAAAACGTCTAAAAATAAATGGAAATTGGAAGATATTAATAATATAATTACAACGGTTCTTATAAGAACCGTGTTAGATTATGCAATTGCTGAATAACATAGATATTAAATAACCTTCTTTCTTTCTTGTTTTTCTTTCTTTCTCTCTCTTATTACTTAAATTATGTCAAGTGGTAGCTCTTCTTCTTCCTCTATTTCAACATGGACATGTAATTGCTCAGTTCCGGAAGCATTGCGGACTTCTTGGACTTTGCAAAATCCGGGAAGAAACTTTGTTACTTGCAAATTCTATAATCCCGAGACTAAAATGCGTGATGTAATTATTTCAAGTGAGTTGATGCACCAATGACAGAGTGGCAGAGGAAGGTTATAAACAGGTTAGTGAATGAAAAAAAAGAGCATGGATATCGAGATTACTCAAGTCAGAAGTATACTACATCAACTTGAAGAATCGAAGCGGAGAAATGACAGTGAAATATTGAAGGCAAAAGAAGAATGCAAGAAGTTAACCATGGATATCGTAGAACTCAAAAATAATGAGCCATGGCTTAAGTTAATTGTCAAATTTATTCTTCAAATTGTTATTTACCTAGTTTATTATGTATGGTGGTAGTTTGTACACTTTACGTGTTAACTTGTAATCGTTTAAATTAATGGAAATAAGCAAAATTTTCTGAGAAACATATTGCAATTAGCTAGAATATACCAAATGATGCTTTATTTCTTGGCGGTAAAATCATACAAAATGAAATATAAAATTAAACGGTTATACCTAAACCGTTGTTCAGGGCTTATAAAGTTATAGCGGTTCAGGCTATTGTTATGTATATAAAAATGATGCTTTATTTCTAAGCGGGAAAATCAAACAAAAAGAAATTTTTTAAGACAACGGTTATTTCTAACCCGTTGTAGATAATACAAATCAATTAAGGTTTCAAACAAAACCGTTGTCTGTTTGGAAACAAAATACAACGTTTTTCTTATACCGTGTTAATTTCTTTCCATTAAACAAGGTCTTGCGAGTGTTGTATTAGTCACACATATATACTCTGAGCTTCCCCTCCCCCACATAATATCCTCAAACACTGAGCTTCCCCTCAACCACCAGCCTACCCCATCGCCATCAAGGTCATCGTCGTCATCGCCATTGCCGCCGCCAGATCAACCCAGATTCTTGTAATACAACGGTTTTATGAGTCTAAGGGTACTCTATCGAGTGGGCCTTACTCTGTTGAGTAGGGGTGTTTTCATTTACGAAACAGTATTCTGTCTGTAGGGTACTCAATCGAGTAGGCTTGGCACTCGATCGAGTAAGTGACACTCGATCGAGTACGTTAGTTGCTCGATCGAGTAGCTCGGTTGACGGGTTATGTTTTGACGGGTTTTGTTAATAATGCGGATTAGTATATATATTATGTCGTCATCTTTACTAAACACTTTTTATAAACCTAATTCACTCAAAGGAGATTTCAAACTACGTTGTTCTCTTCATCCGCATTATTGGCAAATCCCGGAACTTGAGAGGTCGGATTTTATTGTTCTTTGTGTCTTTGTGATACTTGCGTCAAGGGTAAGTCCGACATACCAATTTTATAGCGTTTGGTTGACTTTGTTTAAACCCTAATTTTGGGATTGGGGGGTTTTTATGATTCGTTGTGTTGGTATTGATTATATGATTATGTGAATAGGAGGAGGATTCGTAGAAGAACAATTTTGAGACAGCTGCTAGATCGTCTGCTGTTTGTGATTGCATTTCAGGTAGGATTTTCCTTACTCAGTATTAGTTACATGATATGTGTGGTGAAATGTGCTGTAGTTAGTGATTGTTGATTGATTCAGACGGTTGTGATTATATCTTGTTGATTGATTCAGACGGTTGTTGATTTTGGTGTTATGTTTACTGTTTTTCTGTCTGTGTTCTTCGGGGCGTGTCCCTGGCTGAGTGGAGTCACTTGCGGGAGTGACTTCACGCCTATGATTCGCCTTCTGTAGAACCCGCCACAGAAGGGATGTGCACATTAATGGACTTGGGCTAATCGCTCGATGAAGATGAGCGGGGATTTGGTGGGTACGGCTACGGTCCCCCACTGGCGGTGTGGAGTATTTGTTGTGATGGGTACTCTGGTAGGGCTACACACTTTAGTGTGTATTCAGTTACGTGGAGATTGATTATGGAGACCGGGGTTTGATGTGACGATTGAGCTGTTTGGTAATTGTTGTATTGTATCTTGTTTTGTGTAATTAGTACTGACCTCGTTTATTGTTTTAGAAACTGTGGTGATCCATTCGGGGATGGTGAGCAGTTATTGAGCAGGTTTGACTGGAGGCATTTGGGCTAGCTGGGATGTGTCACCACGAGCTGATTAGAGTCTTCCGCTGTCATACTTTAGTTATTTAGAACTTTGATTTTTGAGAACATGTATTGTACCTTTTGTCAGTTTGGATTTGGATTTGTAATCACTTTAAACAGTTTGGCTATTCAAATTATGTTTCTTTGTTGTCATTTGATTATCATTGCCTCGGGAAACCGAGATGGTGATGTTCTTATACCTGAGTGGTCCTGGTAAGGCACTTACAGTATGGGGGTGTCACAAAGTGGTATCAGAGAGACGATCCTGAAACCTGTAACTAATGAATCTAATGAACATAGGGTGTCAATTAAAATGAACCCGGGGTAGAAGTTGTAGGAGCTAATGCAAAGGCTTGGGAGACGTCCTAAAGTCGCGAACTCGCCCTGCAATTTTGAACCGGTCACATGGGGTATGTGTCAGGGTCGTATGTGTTGTCTTTTGGTTTGTATGTGTACATAGTGGCATATGTAATGAATCGTTGGATGTTGAATGTGGAAAATTGGAAATATGGAGTAGCAGATGAAAGATGTGTGATTCGCATGTTGAAATGGATGAAAAGCATGATTTATGTTATAATATAGCATTTTGATAATATGAAGTAAATTGGTTTGTTGATTTTATAAAGAGTTGTGTAGAAATGCATGTGTAGTTATGGTTATTTTGTTGAAATTATAAAACTTGTATATTATGTTGGGAAAGTTAGATAAACATACGGATAGTGTCTGCGAGTCTGCATGACTCGATCGAGTGGGGGCCACTCGATCGAGTAGGTGAGGTGCTTGATCGAGTGGGTGTAACTCGGTCGAGTAGGTAGTTTGATGTTTTTCTGGTCAGAATCGTGGTTTTGGGTACTCGATCAAGTACATAGGGGCACTCGATCGAGTAGGGGACGCTCGATCGAGTGGCTGGTCAGCTCGGTCGTGTATGTTTGTGATCAGAGGTCTGATTAGGTTCTGGAGTCGAGGCACTCGATCGAGTAGGTTGGGCACTCGATCGAGTAGCCTCAAATCGAGCGAATGGGTTCTGGTACTCGATCGAGTGGGGTCTGTGCAGGCTATATACGTGTTTTGGGTTATAGTATGCGTGTTTATATCTACCTTTTCTTATATAGTTATAAGATGCCGCCAAAGAAAAACGCCCTTTATGCTAGAGCTGAGAGTATGACAGTCGATGACATAGTAAAGATGTTAGAGCACCAAGATGCTCTCACAGATGCGTTGAAGAGAGTGGGGAAGGACAAAGACGTTGATCATTCAAAGATTAGTCTCTACATAGCGAGTTTAACCCGAAAGAGTACAAGGGGACCGGGGAGCCAATTCTTCTGTATAATTGGCACAGAGAGATGGAGAACATCTTGGATTTGGTGCACTGCCCGGATGAGATGAAAGTGGAACAAGCTGCGTTCTACTAGAGGGAGGCGGCAAGAGAGTGGTGGGATAAGGTAAAGGTGAATGCTAGAGATATGTATGCGAGGCAGGGGTTACCTGCTATTCCTTGGGAAGAGTTTAGAAAGGCTATGAGGCGAGAGTGCGTGCCGGAGCATGTAAGGAGTAAGCTGAGAGAGGAGTTTGATGGGTTTAAGATGGCATCTGATATGACGGTGGCTAAGTACTGCCGACAGTTTAATGAGAAGGCTAGGTATGCTGAGGACATGGGGTTGAGTGATGAGAACTTAGCTCTGAGGTTTGAGAAGGGGTTGACCCCCAAGATCATGGAGAAACTACCTGTGGGAGTCCTTATGGATGTTAAGGAAGCTTATGAGAGAGCTGGGAGGGCTGAGCGGCTAGTGCAGATGACCCGAGAGAGAGGTGCTCAGAAAAGAAAGGCTGAGAGTAAGGGAGGTGGCCAATCCAACTATAAGTAGGGTAACCACACTCAGGCGAGAGCATATTTATCGGGCTCGGGGTTTAGATCTGGGGCTTGTTTCGGGAGAGGCCGTGGTAGTAGTGGTGGTAGCTGGGGTATGACCTGCTACAACTGTGGCAGTATGGGCCACAAGAGACATGAGTGCACCAATGCGGTGAGTGGAGGTTTTCAGAGGCTGGGACAGGGGAGCTTTTCTCAGGGTCCTGCACAAAGTTATGCGAGTAACAGACCGGCTGGGTCATAGAACAACAGGGGAGGTCAGAGCAACAACGGTGGGGGCAACCACAATGGCGGTAACTTTTATCAGAAACTAGTGACGAACACCAACAGCAACCATGGGTCGGGTGCTAAACCGGCTACTTCAGCTAGTACTGTCCAGGGATGTGGGCAGAAGACTAGTGGCAAGCTGTTCATGATGGAGAAGAAAGCAGCTGAGGACGACGCTCATGTTATCACTGGTACTTTTCTTGTTAATGGTGTTTATACCTTCGTTTTGTTTGATTCGGGGGCATCACAGTTGTTTGTATCTTCGAGTCATGTTAAACAGTTTGGTCTGAGAGAGTATGAGTCTGTAAGATAGGAAGTTTTTATACCTTCGGGTGAGTCTGTATCGTGTTGGAGGTTGTATAGAGATGTATTCATGTTAGTTGCGCAAGTTGATCTACCTGTAGACTTGCTAGAGTTTTCTTTAGACGGTTTTGAGATGATAGTCGGGATGGATTGGTTGGGAAAGTACAAAGCTAAGATAGATTGTCATCAAAAGAAAGTTTCTCTAAGAGGTTCTAAGGGGATTAGTGTCTTATCGTGGGTTTGTGGTCAAACCCAAACTTAAGTTGATTGCAGCTGTGACCTTGAAGTCTTATTTGAGGAAGGGGTGCCCGATGATCATGTGCCATGTGAGAGATGACAGGATGGAGAGTCCGACAGTTAAGCAGATACGAATTGTGGGGGAGTTTCTAGATGTCTTTCTATAGCAGATTCCGGGGTTGCCACCAAAGAGAGAGATAGATTTCAGTGTTGAGCTGAAACCGGGGATGGGGCTAATCTCTAAGACACCGTACCGGATGGGTCCTAAGGAGTTGGAGGAGCTCAGGAAGCAGTTAGATGATTTGATTGAGAGGGGATACATTAGACTTGGTGTATCACCGTGGGGAGCGCCAGTTCTGTTTGTGAGAAAGAAAGATGGGAGCCTGAGGTTGTGCATAGATTACATGGAGCTGAACAGAGTGACAGTGAAGAACCAGTATCCTTTGCCAAGGATAGATGACCTGTTTGATCAGTTGAGTGGTGCAGTAGTCTTTTCTAAAATTGATTTGAGGTCGGGGTACCATCAGGTGAATATTAGTGAGGAACACATACCAAAGACAGCTTTCACGTCAAGGTATGGCCATTATGAGTATGTAATGATGCCGTTTGGGTTATCTAATGCACCCGCTGTGTTAATGGATTTGATGAACAGAGTCTTCAGTCAGTTTTTGGACAAGTTCGTGGTGGTTTTCATAGATGACATCTTAGTCTTTTCTAAGACTAAGGAGGAACATGAGGAGCATCTCAGGATTGTGTTATAGACCTTGAGGGAGCATGAGTTGTATGCCATGTTGTCCAGGTGTCAGTTCTGGTTAGAGAAAGTTGCCTTTCTAGGGCATGTGATTTCAATGGAAGGGGCAGTTGTGGATCCTGCAAAGATTGAGGCAGTTACCAAGTGAGAAGCACCAAAGAATGTAGTTGAGATCAAGAGTTTCTTGGGTTTGGCTGGATATTACAGACGGTTTGTGAAATATTTCTCCAAGATTGCTAACCTATGATAGCTTTGATGAGGAAAGAGAACAGATTTCGTTGGGATGAGAGTTGTGAGATGGCGTTCCAAACATTAAAGGAGCGTTTGACCACAGATCCAATCTTAGCATTGCCTGAAGGGAGTGAGAACTTTGAAGTGTATACGGATGCTTCAAAGAATGGTTTGGGATGTGTGTTGATGCAAAATGGTAAAGTGATTGCCTATGCTTCTAGGCAATTGAAGCCATTTGAGGAGAATTATCCTACACACGATCTGGACATGGGTGCAGTTGTGTTTGCTCTCATGATTTGGAGACATTACCTATATGGGGGCGACCTTTAAGGTATTTTCAGATCACAAGGGTCTCAAGTACATCTTCACTCAAAAGGAGTTGAACATGAGATAGAGGAGGTGGATGAAGCTAATTGGCGATTATGACATGGATATTATCTACCATGAAGGGAAGGCCAATGTAGTTGCAGATGCTTTGAGTAGGAAGATGGAAGATGTGTACATTCTTTGTGCACATCTATATCGTTGATGAGATTGAGAGATGAGGTTGGGAGGTTTGGGATACATATGATCCAGAAAGGGGATGCCATGTGAGATTTGACGGTGCAGCCTGATCATTATGATGATATTCGCGGTAAACAAAAGTTGGATCCCAAGATGGTGGAGTGGAGAGCAGTAGTAGAGAAAGGGACAATGTCTAGATTCTCTATTCATACAGATGGTAGTTTGAGGTTTGATAGGAGGTGGTGTGTCCCTAAAGATGAGGAGCTGAAAAAGACAATCATGACAGAGGCTCATTGTACACCATATTCGGTACACCAGGTGGTGACAAGCAATATAAGGATTTAAAGAAGACTTTTTGGTGGCCAGGAATGAATAAAGAAACAGCTGAGTTTGTGGCCCATTGTTTGACATGTCAGAGAGTTAAAGGGGAGCAGCGATGACCACAAGGTAAGATTCAGTCTTTAGAGGTACCTGAGTGGAAGTGGGAGTCCATCTCTAAGGATTTTATCGTGGGTTTGCCGAAGAGTCAGCAGGGGAACAACATGATATGGGTTATAGTGGATCGACTGACCAAGTCAGCTCATTTTGTGCCAATGAAAGATACATGGACTAAGGCATAATCGGCTATGGCTTATCGGAAGAATGTGTTGAGATTGCATGAAGTGCCTAAAGACATAGTATCTGACAGAGATTCAAGGTTTATCTCAAGGTTTTGGAAAGAGTTGCAGGAGTCTTTGGGAACGACATTAAAGATGAGTACAGCATTTCATCCTGCGACAGATGGCCAGACTAAGAGGACAATCAAGACTCTTGAGGATATGTTACGAGCTTGTGTAATGGATTTTGGTGGTAGCTTGGAACAGCGGTTAGATTTGATTGACTTTTCTTACAACAACAGCTATCACACCAGTATTGGCATGGCACCATTTGAGGCTTTATATGGGAGGAGATGTAGGAGTCCGATTTGTTGGGACGACAGTGCTGAGGCAGTGGTTTTAGGACCAAAGATGGTACATGAGATGGTTGAGCAGATTAAGCTGATCAGGGAGAGGATGAGAGCGGCTCAGGATAGACAAAAGAGTTATGCAGATCTACATCGCCGGGACATAGAGTTTCAGGTTGGGGACAAGGTTCTTCTGAAAGTGTCTCCTATGCGTGGGGTCATGAGATTTGGTAAGAAAGGCAAGCTGAGTCAGACGTTCATAGGACCATATGAGATCTTAGACCGGGTTGGAGAGGTTGCTTATCGTTTGGCTTTACCATCTGCTTTGGATAGGTTACATAATGTGTTTCATGTTTCTCAGCTGCGGAAGTATGTGAGTGATCCGTCACATGTGTTAGAGGTGAAGAACATAGAGCTAGATGAGTCTTTGTCTCTTCTTGAGGTGCCTAAGAAGATTCTTGACCGGAAGGTTAGGAAGACTAGACATGGTGAGACGGTCTTGCTTAAGATTCTTTGGTCAAATCATGAGGTTGAGGAAGCTACATGGGAGGCAAAGGAAGCCATGCGAGAGCGCTATCCATTCCTTTTTGATCATGTATGTATGGTTACGGGGACGTAACCTTGTTTCTTTAGGGGGGTAGGAGATGATAGCGAAGAGTAGTTCTTGCATCTTTTTATGTTGTCTTTAGTATAGTTAGTAGTGGTTTGAGTCGGGTTGAGCGTGGGTTAGTAGTATGTGTTGGAGTTTTTATATTGAGTTTTGTTTTTGTGGTTGCGTCGAGACTATGTTAGCATGTTTTTTTTTTTTTGTGGTTTGAACTTCGGGGACAAAGTTCTTTTTAAGGAGGGAAGACTGTAATACTATGGTTTTATGAGTCTCTTGGTACTCTATCGAGTAGGGGTGTTGTGATTTATGAAACAGTATTCTGTCTGTAGGGTACTCTATCGAGTAGCCTTGGCACTTGATCGAGTAAGTGGCACTCGATCGAGTACGTTAGTTGCTCGATCGAGTAGCTCGGTTGACGGGTTATGTTTTGACGGGTTTTGTTAATAATGCGGATTAGTATATATATTATGTCGTCATCTTTGCTAAACACTTTTTATAAACCTAATTCACTCAAAGGAGATTTCAAACTACGTTGTTCTCTTCATCCGCATTATTGGCAAATCCCGGAGCTTGAAAGGTCGGATTTCATTGTTCTTTGTGTCTTTATGATCCTTGCGTTAAGGGTAAGTCCTACATACCAATTTTATAGCGTTTGGTTGACTTTGTTTAAACCCTAATTTTGGGATTGGGGGTTTTTATGATTTGTTGTGTTGGTAGTGATTATATGATTATGTGAATAGGAGGAGGATTCGTAGAAGAACGATTTTGAGACAGCTGCTAGATCGTCTGCTGTTTGTGATTGCATTTCAGGTAGGGTTTTCCCTACTCAGTATTAGTTACATGATATGTGTGGTGAATTGTGTTGTAGTTAGTGATTGTTAATTGATTCAGACGGTTGTGATTATATCTTGTAGATTGATTCAGACGGTTGTTGATTTTGGTGTTATGGTTACTGTTTGTCTGTCTGTATTCTTCGGGGCGTGTCCCTGAGTTGTTGGAAGTTAAAGATTGCTGAGAACCACTTGTTCAACAAGGAAACCGGGGAGATGAAGAAGAAACCACCAACAAAGAAGTATATGTATGTCAGTCAAGACCATTGGGATAGATATATCGCTTATAGGCAGTCTGACAAGTTTAAGGTAACTTAATAATAATAAGTAAAGAATTATACTTAGTTTAGTGTTTGGTCATGCTTACGTTTTGTTGATACAATTTATTTGATGAAGGCTATGAGTGAGAGGAACAAGGCGAACATTTCAAAGAAAAAGATCGTCTTTTACGGCTCCCGAGGTGGTTATAGATTGATTAAGACGAAACTTGTATTTACATAATTCGTATAGCATTAGACTATTAGGTGTTTTAGACATATATTTTATATGTTCATCGTAATCATACATATTTTAAGAGGATATTAATGTGATAAATGAATTGTAGGCAAAACTTGGGAAATTCAGTCGTCACGACGCTTGGGTAGAAGGTCACACTCCTAAGAACAGAACGACGGAATCTGAATATGATAAGGACATCAAAGAGAAAATTGTAAGTTTGACTTAATATGTCACTCCTACGGCAAACTGGTGGTCGGAGTTATAAAATTGTGAGTTTAAATAAAATTTAGTTGCTTAATGATTTTTTGTGTATGTAGAGGATATGTGAGAAGGAGGTACAGAAAGGAAAATGGAAGCCTCAAGGACGTGATGACATTCTTGCTAGGGTAATCGGCAAAGCAGAGCATTCAAGTCGTGTAAGAGGGGTATCGACGCATGTTGGTATCAGTATGTATTTTGGGAAAACTACTCGAAGGATGTTGAATGGTGATGATTTCAAGAAGGTAATCGTATAAATAATGTATTTGAACCAACGTTATTTATAACTATATATGCTGACACTAATTTCTATTACACAGCTACAGAAAATAGTCAGGTTGATGCTGAGAATGTTGGAAACTGGGAAAAAGCCATCAGAAGAAGAGTTGGATATGGTTCAAGAAGCCATAAAGGAAGTAGAGGGGGAGGAGGAGGAGGAGGAGGAATAAGAGGTAATAATATTTATGTCTTATATACAATGTGTTATATGATTTGGAAAATAAGTACGTGTTATATGGACAAGTGTTAATGTACAAAAGGAAGCCGAGGAGGACATGGCAAGGGAGAAGAAAATGGCAAAGGAGACTGAGGTGGGAGACGAGGATCTATATCAGGCAGTTAAAGAGGAAGTCAGGAAGGCCGTGACACAGGATGAGATTGAGGTAGTTGATGATCAGACGTTCTTCTCAACAACGAAAAAGGTAATAGCTGCTAGTTTATAATTATTCATATCATACACGTTTTTTAGTTACGAAATTTATTAAAGGTAGTGAATGTATGTGTACTAATTGATTAAAGCTGTCGTGAAGGACGATTGCAAGGTGGCTTGTCATCTATTCTATTTACAGAGGAAACATAAAGTTGTTGTTGTTAGGGGATAAGTGTTCGCCTACGACCGGCTTCAACAAGTTAAGGTTCATGATATACCCCTTCGTGACAAATGCAGGAAAGTTGAAGTGCCCAATTATATAAAGACGAGTATGGGGAAGTAAAAGTACAAATTCTATAATACTACGGTTTTATGCACTGTTGGGTACTCTATCGAGTAAGGCTTACTTTGTGGAGTAAGTGAGTTTTGGTTACAAAACAGTGTACTGTCTGATAGGTACTCGATCGAGTAGGGGGCACTCGATCGAGTAAGTTGGTTTTACGGGTTATTTTGCCAGGTTTTGATAGCAACGTGAGAATGATATAAAAATATAATCCGTCAGTTTCTTTTCACTTTTACCCTACTTTAACTTACACAATGATAAAAACAAGTTACGTTGCTTCTCATCTCTCTCATTGCTATCAAATCCCAAGGTTTGTGTCGTCGGAATCCAGAGTTCTTTACGGCGTTGAGACCGTTGCGTTGTAGGTAAGATCCTAGTATAGTTTTTGTATTGTTTCATTGATTTTGGTTGAAACCCTAATTGGGTAGATTGGGGGTTTTTGGTGTATTGTTGGTTTAGATGATGATTGTATGATTGTATGATTCATAGGAGGTGATTTCGTAGAGGAACGTTTCTGATTAGTTGATTTTTATGATATTTGTGATTGCTTTTCTAGGTAGGGTTTCCTACTCAGTTATTTTTTACATAATACGAGATGGTTGATTGGTTAATGATTGTTGATTGTTGATTAATAGCAATTGTCTATCTCGTATTGGAATTGGTAATTGTTGATGTGGTAGTTGGTTGTTGTTGTTTGTCTGTGGTTCGCGAGGTGCGCCCTCGGCTGAGTCGAGTCACTTGTGGGAGTGGCTTCACGCCCTTGATTTGCCCTTTGTGGATTCCGCCACAAGAGGGGATGTGCACAGTAAGGAACATGGGTTTGCGCTCGGTATTGATGAGCGGGGCTTAGGTGGGAACGGCTGTGGTCCCCCACTGGCGGTGTGGATTACTGATTGCGGCCGTAACTGGTAGGACTACATCTTCACGCTAGTCAGGTGATTGGTGATGTGACGGTGTTGGAGAATTGTATGTATTGTTTATATGGCTTTATCTTATATTGTGTAATCAGTAACTCACCTCGTTTAATTATTTTAAAAACTGTGGTGATCCATTCGGGGATGGTGAGCAGTTATTGAGCAAGTATGAGATGGATGCGCAAGGGATGGCTGGAATTGAGTCACCACGTGTCATTTAGAGTCTTCCGCTATGCTTATCAAACTTTATATTTTATTTAGTTGGTTTTGGAATTTGGAACAGTTCTATTTCTTTTGACAGTTTGACTTTGGTTATGTATCACGTTAAACTTATATTATAAAGTATGTTCTTTTATGGTCCTTTTAATATAAATTACCTCGGATAACCGAGATGGCATGCATTAGGTGGCTTGGTAAGGCACCTTGGTGTATGGGGGTGTTACAAAGTGGTATCAGAGCGATGATTTTGGAACCTGTAACTAATGAATCTAATGAACCTAGAGAGTCCAACAAAAATGAACCCGGGTAGGAGTTGTTAGGAGCTAATGCAAAGACTTGGGAGACGTCCTAAAGTCGCAAACTTGCCCTACAACTTTGAACCGGTTACTAAGGGGTGTCATGGGATCACTATGTGTTTACTAATGTTTAGTTGTTGTGGTCATGGGCCATGTCTCGGTATAAAGATGCTTTCGACCGGATCGTTTTAGATCGGTCGGTTTCGTCTCGGTAAGGGTCTCGAAACGATTAGAGATGTTCGGAGTCGCCACCAAGCATTTGAGGGATGCCTGGAACCCGTTCGAAATCCACTTTATACCTCGGTCAAATCGAAGCACAAAGCAGCGTTTGACATAGGTACTAAAGATAAGGAAATCGTCCCTCTTTAGCATCCTATCTCTAGAATGACTCTCGTACGCCCTGGATAAGGTCGTCCACTATCCAAAGTTTCTGAGTAAGAGATGAAGGTACGTATTGGGAAGCCCTTTAATCAGACACCAAATCCCGCCCGCGTTTAGCGGCCTCTACTGATCGATCTTGGTTGGTTGAATGCAAAAGTTGATAAAACGGTTGAAATGCATGAATGCGCATCCAATAATTTAAACCTAACATGTGAGAGCTTTCTAAGTCGGTTAATTTAATCCAAGTATCAAGTATAAGATGTCGAGTTGGATTAATTGTTGATTTGCATGCAAGACGGAAATTAAACATCCATTTACCGTATTAGGTTTAGGGTGCATAACATGATCCATTTGTCTTAGTAAGGCATTTGGCAAATATGGTTTGAGTAGTCGTCTGATCCGTCCTATATCCGGGTTAACTGGAGTCGGGATCGTCCTGGACTAATGCTGGAAGGAAACAGGCCCATGTGCAGGGACGGCTATAAGAGGCGCGAGCCGGCGGTGTGTAAGGGGCCTCCCTCTGGTTTTGAAAATGAGAAATGGGGAGCCTGCTTGAGGCGCGGGTTAGCCAACGGTTGTATGCCGTGTTCTGACTATTTAGAAAACGTTATAAAACGTGTTGAAAATGGGTATTTGAACCCGGTTTGATTTTGAAAGGGTCGTTTAGACCGCATTTGTTGATTTGAAGAACTAGACTCGAATAATCATCATTATTTGATAATATTCGATGTCGGGTTCGATTTGACAAACTTGACATGAATAGTTTTGAAAAATGATTATGGACTAATTGTTTTAAGTCCGTTTCAAATGTAATTAGTCGACACTCGTCATCGTACCCGGGTTAAAATCCGGCATGGTATGTAGAACCAAGGATGATTTTGTGTTGGTGACTAATATGTTTGTTTGGAAATGTAAAGAAATAAAATAAAAGGCTTTAAAATACCTTCTAAATGTCATTAACCAAATATTATCACCGAAACACGGATTTAACCGTCATGGTGTGAGGAACCATGGGTGAAAAATGTTTTATGATTAAAACATGTGAAATGAAACAAAAAGGTTTCGAAAATACTTGAAATGGTAAAAACCAATTACAAATATGAAAAATGGAATAAGGGAAATGACGAGAACAAACACGGTTGATTTCTGGTCTGAATACCCCATTTAACCGCGAGCCAGTTGGCGACCTAAGGGGCTTCTGCCTCAGACCAAAAATCGGTTTTGGCTCGTTTATTCCATGTTTTGGTTCATGTTATGCATGTTTTAGCATGTTAGAGTCATGAAACATATGAAAACACAATAAAAGAGGATTTTTACACCCTCATACTTACATGTTTGGTTATGGCGAGTGACCGACGTAAGTGTAACAACTCGTTTGATCGGAAAAAAACTCGGTTTAAAACCGTTTTGGTAAGTAAAAGAGTGTTTTTAAAGTTTAGTGATGGTGTAGTGGTTGAAGTGGTAGGTCAAGTGATTTAATGCACGATGACGGTACCAAACAATGTGTAAGGCTCGTGTTTACGATCGGTAGGTCGTAAATACGCGTCAGATTGTGACTTTAGAAGTCGAGTCGAGAATTTTAAGGGAGAAAAGAGGGGGCGGACACTCGCGTAAGTCTCAAATGGGTGGCATTTGAGGGGTATTTATAGGAGAATGAGTGGTTGTGTGAGTTTTGAGCGACGTGGCTACCTGGGCTGCTCAAAGAGGCGCGAGCCACGTCGCGGGTCTTCGAGCTGTGTTGTCGCTTTCACAACAAACGCAATCATGATTTGTTCTATCCTAGGTTTTGTAGTCACATGTTTGGTACTTGACCAACATGAATCCGGGAAAACTTAGCATAGAAGGCTTTGAGATATTTTGTTTTTGTGGTTGACTCGGTTTGACTCGTTGTTGGAGTCGGGTGCATTAAACACTTCAGGTATTTTTGAAATGTTTTAAAACGTTCTATTTTCGAAATCGTTTTAAGTTTTCCGACGTAAAGTTGTACACAAACTGTCGATGAAACGCCGCGATTCCAGAACATGTTGTAGTCCGATAATCATCGGGTGTTTGTTGGATTCTCAGCAGATATCGGGTATCTACAGAGCCCCCACTTTGACTGAGGCTTGGACAGGGAGAATGTCAAAGTAGAGCCCCCAGGTCAATCGAAGATTACAACCTGGAGACCCAAGCGACGTCGAGGCGGCTCGAAAGGATTCGGGCCAAGGACCTGCCGTCGGGAAGGGCGACGCCAAGGCGACTCGAGGGTACGAGTCAAGGGCCTGTCGTCGGGAACACTTTAGAGTCTGTCGACTGTACGTGCAGGTCGTTTAAAGTCTATTAGACTACGTACAAAGGCTCGCCAGCCATAAGAAGGAGTTATACCTGAGGCATCTTCGGATATGTCCTTGCATGTTTGCGGATAAAGACTCGCCAGCTGTGGTGCGCACGTGAGGAGGGATCTCCAGCCGCGATGCGTTGTAAGGCTCGCTAGCCGTGACAAGGAAATGTACCCGAGGCATCATCGGGATGTGTCTCTGATGTGTTTGCGGACAAAGGCTCACCAGCCATAAGAAGGAGTCATACTTGAGGCATCTTCAGATATGTCCCCGCACGTTTGTCGATAAAAGCTCGCTAGCCATGATAAGGAAATGTACCCGAGGCATCTTAGGGATGTATCCTTGATGTGTTTGCGGACAAAGGCTCGCCAGCCAATGGTAAGGAAATGTACCCGAGGCATCTTCGGGATCTGTCCTTGAAAGGGTGCGGACAAAGGCTCGCTAGCCGTGATAAGGAAATGTACCCGAGGCATCTTCGGGATGTATCCTTGAAAGGTTGCGGACAAAGGCTTGCCATCCAATGGTAAGGAAATGTACCCGAGGCATCTTCGGGATGTATCCTTGAAAGGTTGCGGACAAAGGCTCGCCAGCCGTGAGAAGGAAATGTACCCGAGGCATCTTCGGGATGTATCCTTGATAGGTTGCGGACAAAGGCTCGCCAGCCAATGGTAAGGAAATATACCCGAGGCATCTTCGGGATGTATCCTTGAATGCTTGCGGACAAAGGCTCGCCAGCCAATGGTAACGGTCGGTTAATGGACCATGGGAGTAGCCGCGTCGAATGGGCTTGTTTTGAAAGTAGCGAACTCGTGATCCCGCTGTGGAAATAGTGAATTTGGATTTTCACTATTACCGTTTTTGGAATGAGCGGGTTCCGCGAGGAAGCCCCCTGCTGGTATTTGAAGGAATAGTGAATTTGGAATCTTCACCATTCGTTTACTTGAATTTGCAGTGGCGGTTTTGATTGCCGTTTGTCATAATTTTGAAGGAAAATAGCAAATTTGAGTTTGCTATAGCGTTTGAAGTGACGGTTTATGTGCCGCCGTTGACATTTGACAGAAATAGTGAATTTGGAATATTCACTATTGATTGAAGTGACGGTTTATGTGCCGCCGTTGACATGTGATGGAAATAGTGAATTTGGAATCTTCACTATTGATCGAAGTGACGGTTTATGTGCCGCCGTTGACATGTGATGGAGAAGTAGCGGTTTCTGAATTTTCGCTATTATTTTTGAAATTGACGGTTTTAATTGCCGTCGTTCGGATTTTGAGGAAATAGCGATTTTGAATTTTCGCCATTATTTTCGAAGTTGGCGGTTTTGATCGCCGTTTGCTTAAAATTTTTCGAAAATAGCGAATTTGAATTTTCACTATTTGGTTTTGTTTGTTTTTGATGAAATGACGACATTCAATATCGTCAACGAAAATCCGAATTTGTTATGGGAAATTGGGCTAAAGCCCAAAATCCGCTAAAAAGCAAAGGAGAGGCCTGGTTTTAGCGCGAGCCATCTGGCGATAGAAGCCGGCTTCCCTATTTTCTGTTAAAAAGACGCGAGGTTGAGCTGCGGATATTTATTCATCTTCAACCTCAAAATCTCGCAAAATCGCCATTAAAGGACCTTCTAGCTTGCTTTCACTTGTGCCATTGTCAACAAATGTCATCTCAAGGTAAGTATTTCCTCTTGAATCCATTCAAATTTGTCGATTTTTAGCTTGATTGAATTAGGGCGAAATTTTGCCCTAACAATCGAATTGAGCGTTTTTAATTGAGCCAATTTCGAGTGAAATTGATGTTTGCATTAGGTTAGAAACCTGTTTAGGAGCATATGGGTGCTTTTAGTTTGCATTTTGGTCCCCGTTCCCGCTCCCTGTGCTTGAAAAACGTGAGTGAGGCGAGAAACCGTCTCATTTCACAATGCCAAGTTTATTTGCTTGGGTAGTTGGGAAAACCCGTGTTTGCCATCTAAGGACCTTCGTTGGATGTTTGTGGGCAAAATTGGATTTTTGCCTTTTGCGACGGTCTTACGTCTGACAAAATAAGCGCCTGTTTGGGCTTGAATCGAGTCAGTTTGCCTTAAAATGGACCTTATTGGTATTTTAGGTCGTTTTGAGGCGTGATAAAATCACATTTGCCTTTTTGCGGTCGTTTTTGAATTTTTGACCGGTTTGGGCTCAAATTAGCGTATGAATTGCCTTTTTGAACCGTAGAAAAATCCCCATTATGTCGGGAATGTATTTTGGGTTGTTGGCGGACCTTATATGGGTCTTGAAATGCCGTTTTTGTGATTTTGACTCGTCTTTTGCTTGAAAAGAGGGGCGAGTCGTTTTTGTGTTTTTTTGTGAAAGGTTTGGGGCGGGATTGCCCCTTGTTTTTAAATTGTAGGTTGTGTTTTTTTGTTTTTGGGTTTATCCATTTCATGCCGTCGCAATGCCGAAATTTCGGCTGACGTTTTTTTGTTTGTAGGAGAGTGTTCGGGGCAGGCCGAGTCTCTTGCTGCAACTTTTGAGGAGTTGTTCGGGTCGGGCCCGGTTAGTACTTCGGTTAGCACGCCTGCCGTGGTTGTGGAGGACGTTACTGAGGAGGAGAGACATTCTGAGCAGACTGTTGGGGCCGTCGAGGAGCGTGAGGAGCCCGTTGTTGGGGATGTTAGCATCGGTAGAGCTCATACTGGGGCTGAGGCGAGTACCTCCGGGAGGAGGGTTTCTTCGAGGGAGCGACGTCCTCGGGCGACTAGGCGGACGTTGCGGGACGTTAACAGGGTCGTTGAGTTGGGACCTATCCACCACGTTGAGTCTCGCGGTCATAAGAGCCGGAGAGCAGAGACAGCCGAGGACGATGCTGACACCGCGAGCTGGAGAGCTAGCCGAGTTATGGCCCTGCGGGGGTTGCTTTTACGGGCGGCGCCTGAGTGGGCCGAGGGTTTTGACGGTAGCCAGTTGTTGTTTCGACTGGACCGACACCTTTCCTACCGTACTCACGAGGGCATGGTGAGTCGCGTTCCCTGGTTGAATTTTGTCATTTTGAAGCGTCGAGCCTAAATAGGCATTCTGACGTTGTCTGTTTTTGATTTTAGGAGATCGGCACCAAGAGGACTTTCCCGGGCTTTTCTACCTGCTTTGGCCTCTACGACGTTCTCCG